>NC_134458.1:151759062-152062064 GCF_047948215.1 Lycorma delicatula
TGTGGCGTCAATGTAAATTTTTATTTATTATTTGTAATTAGGAATATTAAAAATTACGTTAGATTATTCAGAATTCATTATAAGGTAGATTAAACTATTATTTTTCATTTCTTGAAGGTAGAAACTACTATAAAATTAACTACTATTTTCCAGTAAGACCAATTCATTTTAACCCAATTTACAAGGCATTTACTCTCATCTTTATCTTTGCTAATTGGTAGCTGGTGAAGTGTTTTTTAATCATTAATCTTCGACTGCTGGATTACCTGGCACGAAAATAGGCCTATAGGGAGCGCTTTTTTCAATTACCCTAAGAAAATAGTGTTTTTTCAATTATTCATTATCTAAGAAACTCTTATATTGGACAATTTATTGTTAAAGAAAGATTGATTTCTGTTTTTTTAAGGTTGTTTTTTAACGGGTTATTACAGTACATAACTTGAGGTTTGTTATCAGTAAAATAAATTATTCCATTTTTTCAAATTAATTTTATTACTTTTTTTTTTTACTGATATTTAATACATTTATGATCCGCTGGGATTGCTCTTTTTGTATTGAATTTAACAAACAGCTCTACAACTAGATTAATTTAATAAACTGAAAATTAAGCTAAATTAAGATTTGAGGGATAAAACTGAGTTAGATAGGTATAACCAGCGAGAAAAATAATTTTAACAATATCTTAATCGCTGTTTTCTGGCGCATTAGAACATCTTTGACTTATCACTTAAATATATATATATATATATATATATATATATATATATATATTTTTTTTTTTTTTTTTTTTTTTTAAGTAAGCTTTCTAAGGGAAGAATATAAAAAAGAAAATCTGATGTGGTCACTACTTTCTTGTACGCCTATTATATAGGTGTATGTTATAAGTGTATATGCACTTTTTTGTTTTTTGAATGAAAAGCACATAAAATTTTATTTATTTCATTAATAACTTCTGATATTTTTTCATATATTTTTTCTTTATTGTTATTATTGAATTATTTTTCGTAAAATTTTTTTAAAATCAGAGGTTAATAATTATTAATAAATCAATATATCTAAATAAAAAAGGGGGATGAAGATGATTCGGGCCGATGTGCCTTCTCCTGTAAGATCCAAATATTTCATTCATTAAAATTCTATTTGGCTATAACACTGGAACCAATGAAAATAAGTACCACTTATGATATATTGTTGAAAAGCTCTCAATGAGAGCTTATTACTGAGTTAAGAAAAATTCCAAAATCCAAATTGTTTTGATTGCAATCGACTGAACCAAAAGTGTCGATTGCAATCAAAATGGGAGGTGCACAACTAGATATTACAACAGTCGTAAATCCAAAATTTCAACTTTCTACGGCTAATCACTTTTGAGTTTCGAGATACATACGTACGTACGTACAGACTTCAAGTCGAAACTAGTCGAAATGGATTCAGGGATGGTCAAAATGGATATTTCCGTTGAAATCTGAAAACCGAAATTTTTCGCGATCACAATACGTCCTTTACTTCGTACAAGAAAGTAATAATAACTTCTTGGAAAATCAAAGTAAGATCTAACTGTTTAATATTATACCGAGTAAGACAGGATACTTTGCAGTATTTTCAGAAATAAACGTTAGATCTATAGAGGGAGTAAACCGTGAAAAAGTGAAATATTTATTGTTTAATCATTCATGTACAGCTTGGAAAAAGTGATTTCAACGAATGGAAATTAGATTCGGTGTGCGCCAGCGATGGTCCAGTCTACTCCACTTCTCCCGTTCACCCCATTTTTTAAAGAAAGCAACCGCCATACTGAAAGGAACACATTGAACCTTTTTTCTCAAAGTAGTTTTTTTTAAGGAATATCCTAATGAAGCATTTTTATGAAAAATCTTTGTAAATACTTTATTCCATTTTTTTTTTTTTTGTAAGGAATCATTCTATAAATTGTCGGCATAATCTGTGATTGACTGTAATTGCGTGTTAAATAAAAGTGCCTAAGTATTATATTATAACAGAACTTCACAATGCTCGATCATTGACATGTAAACATGTCATATTAAGCAAATTAATATAATTTTCTTCTTTTTCGTAACATCCGACATGAGGGTACGTTGGTTCAATCATTTTTTTGTACTCTGTGCCTTTCTTTTAGCCCAGTTTGGTTCATTCTTTCCAAATTTACTTTCCTTTCTTCTTCGGAGAATTGGATCTTACGTTTTGGCTTAGAATCTCGTTTTCTATTTTGGTGGTTTTGTCCAAGAGTATGCTTTCTTTATTTGGAATGCCATTCGATTTTTTTTCTGTTTGGTTGAACTTATCTGATTTGGTTTTTCATTGTGGAAATAATAAAAGATTTTTTTGGTTAGTCTTTTTGCGCTCATTCTGAGGATGTGTCCATAGTAGTCGATATTTCTTCTTTTCATTGTTCCGACAATTTTTCTGTTTTTTCGTATAGAGTTTCATTTACGATGTGGATTATTTTGGAATTTGGGGTAAAGGCTTTTTCTTAAAAATTTTCCATTTTTTGATCTCCATTATTTCGATTGGGCCGTAGTTGGTGATAGATAATTTTTTGGCTGCATACAGGGCTTCCGGTTTGATTACCGTGTTGTATTTTTGCACTCCAGGATAGAGATTTTTTGTTGTAGGGGTTTTTTGTGAGTTGAAAGGCCAGTTCGAGTTTGTTTCTTCTGGTTTCCATTATTTCGTTTTCGAAGGTATTCCAGCTGATCCGTTCTACAAGATATTTAAATTCGTTGAATATTTGTACGTGATATAATAGAAATCATATTATATTAATATGATTTTATTTTCAAAGAATTTATTTATTTGTCCGTATTCGATGTTATCAATATTGAAGCATATCTTTAATAGAAGCAGAAAGGACACTAAGGGGAATTTGTCAGAAGGTTATTAAGTTAGGCGTCTATTTATTGTATTATTACCAACTTTTTTGACCTTGGTGAAGTTGTAGACTAGTTGAACGTACGTTGTTATAATTAATGTTTTAAGATTTTTAAGGTGAAGAAAAATATAGATAAATTGAACATCCATTTTTAAAAAGAAATGTAAGTGATATATATATATATATATATATATATATATATATATATATATATATAAGAGAGAGAGAGAGAGTATTTCCATTCAGTTAGTTTTTGATGGAAAACTGGTACCGTCTAATGATATTTTTAATGTATGATGTTATAAAAATGACGACTTCTGTATTTTATCTCACTTAAAAATTAATTAGTTTAGTTATTTAAAAACTACGAACATTTGATAAATTTAAAAATAAAATTCGTAGATGTAAAGATAAAATATTTTGAACAAAAAATCGATATAAATAGCCAAAGGGATCGATCGAGGGGTATAGATAATCACAGCGAGCTGATGTTGATGTCGTTCACCTGTACGGGTTGAGTTAATAACTATTAACTGCGTTCCATCCTTCCATCGGCGCGCTGGTTGTGTTAGTGTCAGTGATATTTTTCCTCTCGGCATGGTATGCGCTGAAGCGCCGTGTGCTGTGGATGGTGGCTCCATGAATGGATCAAACTCTCCTCCGACCCCCCTCCCACTTGTCTCTCCTTCGTTTCGCTGTTTCTGTCTGTCCTTCAACCTTTCTTTCTTTCTCCTCCCACCATCATCGTCATTGCGGTCGATTGTCCGTCACGGTCCGTTGGCAGAGTTTACTAGCCTGTACATGACTCATCGTTCGGGATACTTCCTCAATATCCTATTGTCATGTATTCATGGTGGATATATTTTCTTCCTTGTAAATTAGTTCTATTTTATATTATCCTACATTCTATCATTTTTATTTATATATTTTATTATAATTTTTATTTTTATTAAATTTATATTTGATAGGATAGCTGTTAACTTTATTTTGCTGAATTTCAACCAAATTCATAATTTATGTAATTACTTGTACACTTTTCACCTATGTCCATTTGTATTCCTTGATGATATCCAGGAATTTTTAAAATATTATTGTTATTTTAGCGGTTTTTTTATTGAGATAAAAAGAAGAAATTGAGTTAATTTAGATTTTAATAATTTTTTTTTTTTAATCTTTACACGTATATACATATATCTAGCCTAGCTCTGCATCTATCTGTTAATAGATTAACATCCAAATTTGGATATATCCTCAATGAAGCATTAATTTTAGCTCATATTGGGAAATAGAATCCTTTATTTTAATTTTTGCTTGTACCCGAAGCTTAAGTTTTGTTATAATTGATTAAAAGAAATCCGTATTTAATTTAATTAGTTAAATATCTCTTAAAATGACGAGAAAGTAATATTTAACAAACGAATTTGTGATTTTAAAACTTTTTTAAGTGGGAAAATTTTAAGGTTTTTTTCTAAAAGAAAGCTGTCAACAAAGTTGTAATACTATCCTGGCATGGTTATTTATTCATATATAGTGGAAAAATAATTACAATTCATCGTTAATTCCATACACTTTGAAAGCATTCTCTCTTATGGTTATCGTCCGTATCTCGATTCTCTTTTATGCTTTTGATAAATTTCAAAACTTAACATCATATAACAGCACAGACAAGATATAACACTGAATTATTCTCTTCCTTATAATTAAACTTAAATTGTAGCTGAATGGGATATTCCTCATTTGCAGAAATGCTCATCTTTATAATAATGCTACTAAATTATCTGTTTAGATCTTCTCCCATTTAATTCGTAGTTGTTCATTCTATATCTATACACGCACTGCTGTAATTTTATGATTTTACGGAAGTGCCTTACTATTAAAATATTTTTATTGTATTTATATTTTGTTCTAATTAACCTTTTAATTCAACGTTTTGGTGTAATGCATGTTGGCTTCTGCTTGACTACTTCCTCAGCTCGAATTCCAGCAAGCGTGACGTTTTCATTTTATAAGAAAAAAATAAGAAGGATTTGTAAACTGGGTGGGCCTTCGTGATAAAAAAGGGTAAATAATAAATAAATAAATTTCGACTTTTAGAAAAAAAAAATTAGTTTAAGTTTTTATCTATAATTTTCTTTTCTTTTTTCTTTTTATGGATGCCGTTTTGGTTTCTTGAATGTATGTATGTAAATATTAGAGAATAATGTTACTTTTTAAAATTTAAATGGCCTTCATTGTGTATATACGACATCTTTATAACACTGAAGGACGACGGCAAAAGAAAAAATATTTTTACGTCTTTTTTTAAAAAATGAGATGTATTTGTGAAGTCTTTTTTTTTGTCTTCGTTCAATTGTTTACTTGCAATTTATTTTTATGTTAATTTTTCTCTTTTAAAATAATAATAATAGTAGTAATAAAAAAAAAAATTAACTCAATGACTGTAACTAATTTATTAATGAATTAGTGAATGGAACTTAGTTACACTGTTTCGTTGTTTTTTTTTTTTTTTTATTATTATTTATTCATTTTGTTTGTTTTATTTTTTAAAATGAATATGTTGAATGAAAGATTTGAACATTGAATAATGAAATGGTGG
The DNA here is from genome assembly GCF_047948215.1 of Lycorma delicatula. Lineage (NCBI taxonomy): Eukaryota > Metazoa > Arthropoda > Insecta > Hemiptera > Fulgoridae > Lycorma > Lycorma delicatula. The sequence continues at coordinate 151,764,549 of NC_134458.1, forward strand.
AAGGAGTGAAGTGTTAACTTTTTTTTTTTTTAAAGTGTTTGCATAAAAATGAGTTACAGGAAAATGCGTTCATTGCCTTCTCTACTTTCAACAGCTAATGTTTATTTATATACTATATTTATTTTAAATATTATTAAACTGGTTGTTCTTGCTCACCCCTGTTTCTCTTTCTGTTCCATACACTCACTCCCTCTCACTCTCTCTCTTTTAGATTATATTTAACTTAACGTGCCTTTATAATTATTGATGCAGACATAATTATATCTTATTTTCAAATCCTCCATTAGTCTGTCTACATTTTTATTTTTATTCAAATTCTTGTACTAAATTATTGTCTTTCGTGAAATATTTTTTTTTATTTTTTTATTTATTTATTACTACGGAATATTAATGCACCCAGTATAGCTTTTCTTGCCTGGAAATCTCGCTCAAAATCGTTAATGCTATATGCTAATGTTAATAGGAATCATAACAACCTGTTTGGTTTTAAGAAAAGTAAAATATTTGAGATGTTTAAAAAAAGACGGATTAGGTTTTACAAGTTTTTATAGATCATTGTGCTTCTCAGATCGACGTAAAATTTGATCACGTGGTTAGAATTCCCATTAATGGTAACGAGTCTTTCTGTTGCCCATAAGCGACGTTTCTGGTTGTTTTATTAGATGAAAAATTCTCTTGAGATGATCAAATCTGTCTCGTTTGCAACAAAATGAACCGTAGGTTTTGTTTTAAAGCTTCTTAATAACAAATGTTCGTCACTATTATTAAATATTCATTATGTTTACATATATTCTCGTCTAAAGTAGTATAATCTTATCTTTTAGAGTTCCCTTAAAAATGAAAATTTACAAAATGAATTTACAAGATACAGAAATAATTGTCACATCGTTATCAGGCGCTCATACATACGAATACTGTTGACCGATAATTATAAAATTAATATGTTGACATATCCATGTGATATCTTTGCTGGGAGGTACGTTCTTAACTCGATAGAGATCATACTCCTCTTTAATGAAAATGGGTACAAATCGACCTGTATATTTAAACAGGTAACACCTCACTAAAATATTAATCGGTAATACTTTCTCTTTTTCTAAATGGCTAGGAAGTAGATATTTAAGATAATTATTCCAGTTCATTTCATTTTTTTTCTTGTTTAACCTCGGGGCCACCTTTAGGTATTACTTCAGAGGATGAGATGGATGACAATGTAGCGTGTGAAAATGCCATGCCTGACCGGGATTCGAACCCGGGACCTCCGGATAAAAGGCCGAGACGCTACCACTCGCGCCACGGAGGCCGGCCCATGTGATATTTCATTTTGTTTTAACTTTCGGGACCACCGGTTAGGTATTGCTTCAGAGAATGAGATGGATGACAATGTAGCGTGTGAAAATGCAATACTTGACCGGGATTCGAACCCGGGACCTCCTGATGAAAGGCCGAGACGCTACCACTCGCGCCATGGAGACCAGTTGATTTCATTAGAAAAAGTAAACATTACTTTTTGAGTAATACTTATTCCAATGTAGAAAATTTCATTAAAATTGTTCTACAAGGTAAATTCGAGTTTCAAGTTGCATTTACTATATATGTATTTATTCTGAATCTGTGTTGATAGAAATTAAAAATTCTTTATGGATGATAACACAAATATTTAATGAAAATATATCCCTCGAGTTTTCCCATTATTATCTAAAAGCTTTTTAAATTTGAATCTACAAACATATATAGCGTTTCAGCTGTAATACAAGCTAGAATTCAACTCCGAAATTAATTCCAACAGTATATAAAAAAAGGAACGGAAATTAATTCTTCCATTTCCGCTGAAAATTTTGATTAGGTTGGCCGTGAAATGTTGTTTAGGAAAAGTAAGCTTATATTAGTTTGTTTAAAAATTTCATGTCATTTTCTAAACTTTTAAGAATTTCTCTATACCTATTAGCAGCATTTTCCCAAACATGAACGCGTGCATACACACAGTCACTTACATATATAAACACACTCACATTTGTAGTATATATAATTTTGAATATAACTTTTATAATTTTAACAAATTTAAGCGATTAAATATTTAATAATATTGATCTTGTTAAAGGTAATCCTCAAATCGGATGTATTTTATTGCAATTCCCGTTTGTTATAGCAAATTCAAACAATCTAGAATTTTAGAAAAATTAAGGACTTTGAGTGATTAGTTTTGCAACCTGTTGGCAGGTTTTGTTTCTGTCTTAGGCAATAACATGGTGCACACACCACTAGTGACAAAGTAGTAAATAGATGCCAAAAAGTGGAATTTTCAACGTCTTAAAATGTTTATTAACTTCATAATCTAGGATAAGAACTTGTTCAAAACATAAAACTGAAAAAGAAAAATACTGATCACAGGACACAAATTAGACAGATGTCCAGAAAAAAATGCTGTCAGCTCAACTCAAATAAGATGGTGTTAATTTTGGTGTGGACGTGGTGTTTCTAGTTGCTGAACAGTTTTGAAAGCACTAACTGAAGGATTTAAATATAATTTCTAAGCTTAACAATTCAGTATTTGCTCGTGCGGAAAATAAATAGTTCAACCATCTATTCTGTTGTATATTCTACTAATTAGTTCTCTTCAAACTAGAGTTTTGTTATCTTACATTCGATCTCAAAGCTACCTTAAATAAACCTCTATTATACTGTTAAATATTATCTTAATACGGTCGAGTGGGTCAATAACAAAACGTTTTGGCAAAGTAAACCAAACAGACCAATCGTACGGTGTTACGTTCAACAGGTTAATGTGTAAATGTGTGATACTGGTGAATGGGTGAACGTGTCGCGCATCCGAACAATTCATTCATTCCTCTTCTTATGTTGTATGTGATGTGAATTCGGACAGGTGTACTGTTTACCCTCTTGTATTTTGACAGTGTGTTAGTTTACCAGTTTTGTTATTAGTAAATCGATTAGGTTAAAACATCTGGTCGGTGTCATATGTAAACATTATATATTCACTTGTTATGTCACCCTAATAATATCAGTCATACATCATTAATTAATTAAGTTAGATAATTTAATTGTAAGCTGTCAACATTACATTGTGTTTATTTAATTAACAATTTAATGATTTATAAAATCGATTTCATGTTATAATATTTTGAATTTTTAGTTTTATTACTATCAGATGTAGCATTTACTGTGGCGATGTATTTTTTTTTCTTTTTTACGAAAATAATCCACTAATTTACTGTTATTTAACAGAACATTTTTGTTTCATTAAAAATAATTTTGATGAGCTTGAATTCTTTTTTTCTGCTGTCAATCTATTTTTTAGATTTTTCTCGACACTGAGAGTATTTTTTATTATTTGTAAATTTCTTTTATGTTTGGTTTGTCGTTTTTTTCATACATATATTTCTCTTCTGTTTTTATGTTGTTTTCATCAAATTTTCCTTTGACGAGTCCCTATTATAGATTATTTAAATTAACTAAGATGTTCAAGTCGTAGGCTAGACAATAGAAAACTGTTACGTAGTTCAATCTATCGGATCCTGGTTAATGGCAGTTTTTCATCTTTCCTAAAAGATTTCCTTTTCCCCCATAGTTTCAATTTTAAGTTAACATATGTCAGGAATATTTACGAGTATAAAATTTCTATATGTTGCAGCTTAACACCATTTGTAATAAAATAGCAGTCTTCATGTGAACTTTTATAATTATAAAAAGATTTCATTAAAAATGGCAAGTTCTTACGTGATAAGAAGTTATAGAAAGGTGTTTATGTCTTTTGCTTTGAAATTAGTATACAGAAGAAATAATAAAGGAATTAAACGGAATATTATACAATCGCAATGTACAGATTTAACTGTGACATTTGCAGATGATGTTCAAGCGGAAACTAAAATTATTTACAAGAAACGGTGAATAGTAAGGACTTACTAAAATAAATTAAATTTAAGGATAACAAAAGGGATAAAATTCAGAAATAGGTAAATGTAAGAACTATTACTGTAAACAGTTAATATTTCACACATCCAAACTGTTAACTAAAATAATTTTTTAAACTAGTGGAAAATTATAGAGCTAGGAAAACCATAAGAATAAGAACGAGTAGAAGAAAAATATATTAACCTATTTAACATTTTTAGATTTTGGAAAAACAGTTTAATAATTTAACTGGAATAGAATGGTTAAGATAAGAAGGAAAAAATTAAGCTTTATAAAAATTAGGTAGGGATAATAATAAAAGAAGTAGAAAATGAGGTGAAAAAAGCTGCAGAACAGAACGAGTGAAGAGAGAGACAGATGTATAGCTTGTCCTGATTACTTTTTAATTTTTAATTGGAAGAAATAATAAAAGAACTCTCAAAAAATGAGAGCAGTGACAGAGTATCCAAGAACAAAAATTAAATTTGAATGGTATAAATATATTGTTAGAAGAGAAGAATACGATTTTACGGTTAAAAAAAAAGGTAATTAATTGTAAAAGAGAAAAAACAATAGTTAAATCAAAAATCTTCATATTTACGAAATAAAATTAAAACATTTTTGATGATTAATGGTAGATAGAATTTTCAAAACTAATTATTGGAGTCGAGGAGAGCTTTTTTATATGGAGATGAGCTTTTATATGAAAACAGTTTTGCTGTTATCATTTTTTGATTTAGGAAGCAGAAAGTTTTTTTAAAAAATATATTGTATAGCCAAGCATTGTAGAATAAAAACAAAGGATTTTTTTTTTGTAGCATGCAGCAGATATGAAGCCGAATCTGTGTATATATCCAACAGAGATTTTAAAGGTTTAATAAAATACAATTTAATGCATTCTCTAAATAGTATCATTAAGTACATTTTATTACTATTATTACTAGATTTGTTGTTTTTTTTTTGTCATCCGTTACATTAAATATTTTTATTCTAACATTACGCAGTGGTGTATTATGGGCAGGCTGGTTAGCTTTTTCTTGGCTTATTTCTTAGCTTTATTATCAGAGCTGCATAATTCTCTATGAATGTGTGGGGCGGTGTATAGGGTTGGCGGCGAGATAACTTGGCTTCAGCATTTACATCTGTTCAATACAGCGTAGGCTTATATTTCTGCTGTCGTCGATAAATCGGAATCTTTATTGTGTGAACTAACAGAACAGACTGTTTACTATTCAACATGCGCGGCGTCTGTAAAGTGTTGGCAACTTTAAAATACAATATAAGAAAGAAAGGCACTTAACTCGTGTACGGTATAGTCTGTATAATACTTTCTATAACGCAACAGAACTCTTGTCTTCTTTATTTTTTCTTCTTCTGGCTGGCAACATTCGATGCCAAATTTTTAAGTTATATCATCATAGCTTACAATTTACAGTTATTCTTTGCCGCAGTCTGTAAACCATTTTTATTATCTTTTAACTAAACAGTAATGCATTCTTATTTTTTCCGCCGACTGTTCATTTAAGTTTAAAAAAATATTGCTTATGCGACTTACAGACTCATGAAAATATTTTTCTATCCTTAACTTTGTAAATTATTACACAATAATTTTTTATTTCATAAATTATCACTTGTCTTGTTATTATGTATTAAATCTGAAAGTGTGTTTATATTTAATTTGTATTATACGTAAAACTTTATTGAAAATATATTACTTTACGTTTATTTTTCAAGCTATTTGCATGATCGTTTAAAATCATTAGATAATTTGTTTTCTACATCTTTTAATTATATATATATATACTGATTTGGTTAACAGCCAATATCTCAATCAACAAATTGAACCGTATTGGTGATAAGAAATTAATATTGTAGCGCATGAAAAACTCCCTAGACTAACCGGGATTCGAATCGAGTATCTTCCGCATGAAATTTTGAAACTCTTATCGTTAGGGAGATTGAAAAAAAAAGTTTTTTTTTTTGTATAAGATATGGTATGATAAATCGAAACCTATAGCTGGATCAGTGGTTGGTATCATCGTTTAATAATATTCATTGATGTTGGTAGATTCAGGATCAAATCCTTTTAAACTTGAGCGTAAGTTACCTTTTATTGTTAATATATCTTACCGAGGAATTTTGGTCGTTGTTGTGTAGTGGTTAATGGAGTTTTTTTTAAGAAGTAATTGATCTGAATTGCGTGTCCTAATCGTAATCGCGTGACCTATGTTTAGACTGTAACACTTGGGATATTTCAAAAAATGAAGAATGTTTAAAGAAAGTTTTTTAAAAAAAATGTAATGATTAATAAATTCCACATTTCCTAAAGATGATCAAACTCCACTCGTATGTACGCCGGTTGTAGTCTGTCATATTAATTTTTTTTCACGTACCTACACCTAAACTATGGAATATTTTTAGGGAATTTATAGGTAAATAATGCTTAATGATCACTTAGAGAATTTAATTCGATATTAATTGAATGATTAACATTATACCATCTATTTCGATCAGGTATTTAAGTCTATAAGCGCTAGGTTTTCAATCTGATGAACACAAATCGTATAAAACATTATTTTCCGCAAAAATTAATTTGTTCCTTCGCACTATCTGTACAAAAATACTAATGACACTACTACAGGTGCTTTTTCAGAGATTAATAATAACCACCATCCTTGTAGTTCCTAAAGTGAAGTTTGAATTTTGAAGGCATGTCGTACTAATATGAAATAATATGTTTGGTTCGTTGAAGAGAAATGAAATCATTTTTAGTAGTCATCCTGGCATGCGATGCTTGCTACTTTTTTGAACGATACCGTTTTAGTGACTCGTTGCCTGTAAAAGTTATACTGTGGTATCAATATAGCAGACTACAATGAACATATTAGTTTATCCTGTTCGTTTATATCTATTTCTGTTTATTCTTTTCAGAAAAGTAAATATATATTAATATTTTATGTATTGGATCCCCCACAGGTAGATTTTTTAATATTCGCTAAATCGATAAATAAAATATTTTTGATACAAATGTAGCATATTTAATTTTTATGTAACGAACAGTGTAGAAAAACAAATACAAATCTATAAGTTAACAGCGTTCTTAAGCAGTATGGATCAAGTATACATGAAAATATATATGTCAAATAACAAAATTTTTTATCGCAAATTATATTTTATAAAACTTAGTTTTAACGTTTTGCCAAATTTATTCTTAAATTTGGCAAACAAATAAATTTAAACAACTACTCGTATAATAGAAAAATAAGAAGATTAATCGATTTTTTTACAGGAGGATATGACGTCTGTTGGTCATTATATTTATTTTAAATTAGCCATTTAAGATAGCATTTATTTTATTTTTATAAATTTCTTCTGTTTTTTAATATAAAAAAAAGTTCAAGAATTGCGTCATAATCATCTGTGTAAACATCCTCAGGTATTTGTTTTTAAGTTTTAATCATATTCTGGCAATTCGCCATTACTGATTCTTAAATTTCAACGATTTTTTTTTAATATAATATATTGATTTTAATATAATACTTCTATGTGTAGACTAAACTGATAATACGTTTATTATTATTTTCCTTTTACGTAATCAAACAACTGTTTCCAGTTCGTTAAAAAAAAAAAAAAATAAATCGTTTACAAAAAAAAAGAAAGTATTTTCCTATTTAAACATCTATTGCCAAAGTAATTATTAAACAGAATTTTATTAAAAAAATTTCCGCCGATGGGACTCGAACTCACAACCCAGTTCAGGAGATCGACGACTTATTCATTAGGTCATAACGGTTTGTTTTTAAACCGACCAATTTACTAATTCTTCACTTGTTTACCCTAACAAGGGATGCTTTTTATTCCTGTGAATAGATATGCCTTTTTTAAATACGACTGGTCCCACCTACAGTTTAGTTTTGCCAGCTTATAAAAAAACTAACTGATTGTTTTAAATTTATGTACTTTCTTTTTATTTTTTTATTATTAATAGAAACTAAACTTTTAATTCAGTTACATATTCTAACAAATAATAAATATATAATCTTTTTTGTTCTGATCGGTACACTTAATAATACGATATGTAGATAAGTCCGGAATGAGTACAGCTAGTTTTTTATAAGATTAAAAAACAGATGTAATTAATGTTCATATTTATTATTTAAAATATAAACATACTAAATAATATTAAGGCAAACACATGAAGACACTAAATTAAAATATTCCTACAAAATAATTTACAATCCACATATTGTCAATAAAAATTATTTCAACATACACACACTTATTAAAAGTTAGTCTTTTAAAATGTTTTTATTTAATATAATGTAAAAATTCATCAGCAGAGTAATATTATTTCCATAAAAGAAAGGAAATCTTTTAATTATTTATTAAAATAAATTGACCAAAATTTTTTAAACGGTTCAGTAATTTATTAAAAATGGTAATGAAAGTACGATAAGATCCTCGAGTAAACCGAAACGTGTTAAAATATACGAAAAAGGTTTTGTTGATTGGCTTGATATTCTTACATTAATTTTTCTAAATATTGGTTTGTATGATTCCTGCTCATAGGTTTTAAACAATGGTATGACAGTCCATTTTTGTATTTTTGAAACCAGTTCTGATTTTTTTCCAGGGAACTCCTAAGAAATTACGTTATACTTTACGTGGGTTTATACGTATAAATATTTTATAATAATAATAATAATGGCGTTTTCATTAAATGATTCAAATCAAAACTGTACCTTGTGCGTTGATAACAGATGAAATATTATAATGGGAAATAATTATAATAAAAAATAATAATTGAAATTAATTATTTTTTAAATAAAATCTCGAAAAAAGAAAATAACCATCGATAAGAAAAGAAAACCCCATTTTTTTTACTGATCACCAACTTTTTTTATTCAAAATTAATCTCATTTTTTCGGTTTTTGTGGTATAGAAGAAAGGGAAAGTATAATTATTACTCAAAAAAATCCTATTTGCTTCACACTTAAAAGTAACATTCCAACTTCATGATGACGAGGGTCCTAATGATGAACATATTGAAGACTTCTTAGAGAGTCCAACGCCAGTCAGCTTTCCGATTAAATCGATTCAACAAGGGAGTTACTGAAATTAATTAACCAGGGAAGGCGACTAATGAAAGCCCCATGTTTTGACTTAATGACGCACAAAATGTTTGTCGTGTTACCCCTTAAAGGGGTCACGTACATTAAGGATCTCTTTAACGCAACTACGTCTTACTTCCCAGCGGAATGGAGGGTATCACAGGTGGTAATGGTCTTGAAACCAGGGAAGCCTGCACAGGAGGTTTCTTCTAACAGGCCAATTAGCCTCTTACCAGTCTTATCTAAATTGCTAGAGAGGCTGTTACTTCGCAGGCTTAGGCCAGTTTTGGAGGGTAAGGGGATAATTCCGGAACACCAATTTGCGTTCAGGTGCGACCACTCCCCCATCGATCAATCCCATATAGTCAAGGTCGTTAGTGGATGTCTGGAGGAAAGGAAATTATGTTCGGCGGCGTTCTTAGACATCCAACAGGCCTTTGATAAGGTATGGTTGCCTGGCTTGCTCTATAAATTGAAATTACAACTTCCTGAACCTTACAACCTAGTCTTACGAAATTATCTTGAGGGGCGTTTCTCTCAGGTGAAATGTAATGATAAGTTATAGAGATTCTTTGAGATTAGGTCAGGTGTCCCTCGGGGCTCTGTACTAGGCCCTGCATTATATTCCATATTCACTGCGGACTTTCCACCCCTAGAAGATCGCATCGTCACCACATTTGCCGATGACATTGCTATCCTTGTCGTTAACGAAGACCCTGGCCTAACCTCGTGGGAGCTTTAAATGATACTAGACCTTGTCTGTGCACGGCAGAACAAATGGAGGATTAAAATTAGTCAGAAATCAAAGCACGTCACATTCGCCATGTGAAAGGGTGACTGTCCAAGTATGTACTGGGATGGTGTCTTGATCCCACAAGTAGAGAGTGTACGGTACCTAGGACTTCACCTACATCGGGGTTTGACCTGGAAGTGTCACGTGAGAATGAAGAGAAAACAACTAAACTCGATGTATAGGGAACTACATTGGCTGCTACGGAGAAACTGAGGACTCACGTTATTCAATAAAGTACTGATTTACAAAGTTATCCTACGGCCAATCTGGACGTACGGTGTGGTATTGTGGTGAATTGCAAGTAATAGTAACATATAGATTATACAAAACTAAGTAACGAGGGCACTTGCAGAGGCATCACGGTTCACGCGGAATGATGAAATTCACGAATACGTAGAGTTTCCAACGATTCGTGAGATTGCTTGATAGCATAGTGTTAATTACTAGCAACGAATTGAAAATCACGTCAACCACTTTTCTGCCAAGTGTTGGCAGAAATGTTTTTAAGATTTAAGATTGGACTTTAAGATTACCTATAACTACGAGGGTTATTTTTTTCCAAGGTCCGATCGGTCGTGAAATAAAAACCCGCGCAAAAATCGGATGAACCTTTGCGCATATGTGTTGCGCAGCGTCTCTAGTATGGCCTTCAATCACGCCGCGTCACTTCGTTTAATTCTGAACACGCAGCTAGCACGTAAACATGTTTACAACAATGGTATCTCCCGCCAAGTTGAAGTGCGTGCGGTAATTCGATTTATTCAGGCTGAGGGGTGTAATGCAGCTGAAATTCATCGACGAATAAGTAATGTGTACGGTGAAACTGCAATGAGTGACAGCAAAGTGCGACAATGGTGCAGGAACTTTAAAGCAGGTCGTACAGATTTTCATGATGGAGGCGGTCAGGGAAGGAAGCGAGTGTCAACCGATGATCTCGTTGAGCGAGTGGATTAGGCAATTCGAGAAAATCGTGGTTCACAATTTCTTATTGAGTGATTCGTTTCCTGAAATTTCAAGGTCAGCCCTCTACACCATTGTGAATAAGAGATTTCAGTACCGCAAACTGTGTGCGAGATGGGTTCCCAAGATGCTGTCCGACCATCACAAAACAATGAGAATGGACGCCTCCCTAACGTTTCTCCAGCGCTACCACGATGAAGGAGAAGATTTTTTGAGAAAATTGTCACAGGGGACGAGACACGGGTCTATTTCGAAACTGAGGAAACAAAAGAACAATCCAAACAGTGGATGCATTCTCATTCTTCCAGTAAATCAAAGAAGTTCAAGCGAACCTTCTCCAACAGAAAATGTATGGCTACTGTGTTCTGGGACCGGAATGCAGTTCTCTTGGTGGAATTCATGGAACGACACGACCATCACTGCAGTCTCATACTGCGTGACTCTTCAACGTCTACGAAGGGCAATTCAGAATAAGCAGAGAGGAATGTTGTCATCAGGCATTGTCTTTCTCCATGACAATGCTCGGCCGCACACTGCAGCTGTAACAAAGAAGCTCCTGCAGCGTTTTCGTTGGGAAGTGTTTGATCACCCACCATACAGCCCGGACTTGGCTCCATCCAATTTTCACCTCTTTGCTCACATGAAACGTTGGCAACAGGTGGACAACATTTTGACACAGGCATCGAGCTGCAGACCAGCGTAGAAACATGGCTGAAAACACAGGCGGCTCCATTCTATGAGAGGGTATTGGAAAGTTGGTACTACGCTATGACAAATGTCTAAATCGGAGTGGCGACTAGTAGAGAAATAGCGTAACTATGTAAGTACTTGTTACAAATAAAATTTTTTTATTTTCACTGTGGTTTTAATTTCGTGACCGATCGAAAAAAAAATAACCCTCGTATTATTATGAATTGCTTCTTTTGGGTGTTCCTTAAGAATCCTTTAGCTTGTGCTTCTTGTCAAGCGACTTACTTATGGCTCCACTCAGGGGGCCGATTATCAGTATATTGGTTGTTGAACAACTAAAAATCCTACGAACTATTTAATGTTTTTTTCGGAACTAGTTACAAAAGTGGCTTACAGTACATTCTAAGTAGTATTCCCTTAACGAAAAATATGTCATTTTGAGGTAGGAGCTTTTTGTTAATTGAATCTTTTTTATTATTATACTGCAGTTATTTAAGTGGTTAGTTATGAAAATTGTTAATCTGTTGTAATTGCGATTGCGGTTGTCACAGCCTAAAGCGCTTTACATATTTTTTTTTATTCAATGCTCTTTAAAATGATGTATCTATCATTTCTGTTTAAAACTTTTGAGTTCCTTCCCCCACCGGTGTTTGGCTGTGATAAGTCTCGCACGGAAAAATAAATCTTTTTGAGTTTGGACAGTTTGCTAAATTTCATTTTTCATATTTAACTAGTGATAAAATATTATAAAATCTCATACATATAATGATTACCTAAAATTAGTACATGGAATGATAAATATAAGTAGAATTTTTTTTTTTTTAAATTCCGAATCATTATAATTTTATCTACGAACATATCCGGAACCTGTTTTTAAATTTAACTTAAAGTTAAAACTTTATTAAATTTAAATTAAAAGCTCCATAAATTAAAATTTTTCTCTTTTTAAATACTTTATATAACGCCTAAAATGATTTGAATTTTTCGATTATTAACAGTGACGAAAAAAGTAACTTATCACTAAGGTTGTTGACCTAAAAAAAAATATTTTTAACTCTACATTATAATCTAGATATAAATTATGTTTATTTTTGCATTTCTAGTAATCAAGATTATCTGTTTATTTTTAACTGTTTCTTGCATCCCTCCTCTTTAGTAGCGCTTAATTAACTTGACAAACTGTGTTAATCTTTTTTTTTTTTAAAGCTAGCTTTAACTCCGACGTATAAAGTCTACGCTGATTTAAATTCCATCATCAGTCATCAGATGATAAAATTTGGAATTATCCCCGGAATTTAAATTACCCCAGCCCTTCCCGGTTATTATATTTTTATTTCCTTTTTTTTGTTTGAAAAATGTAACGCTACATTACTTATATCAAAATGTATTTTGGCGGTCATTTTTGTTGTTATGTATGTTTCTCAGAACGTATCAGTTCATTTGGCATTATTCCCAGATAATGTTCTTCTTTTGTTTTATTGTAAACAGGTTACGCAATTAAAGCTTATTTTTAATTTCTATATAATCTTACGGGTAGTAATATATTTTGTTTTTTATTTATTTATTTACTAATCTAATTTATTAGAAATAAAGAAACGTAAAAATTAAAAAAAATATGTTCTCGTTAGATTAATTAACCCTCAGGTGATATTAATTGATCGTTACATAATTGTAATTTTTTTCTGTTTTACAGGTAAATTACTTCTAAGGCCTGCTCAACAGTTGCCTCAGAATAAAACACTGGTTGTTGGTAAAAATATTTATTAATTTTTTTATTATTGTTATTATTATTCTCTATATTGTTGCGTTCGATAGTAGTTATTGATATTAAATCCTGTAGAGATTTTAAATAATTCCTCTTTACCGGTTCCTAAATTATGAAGTTTAAGATTGATAAATATTTTAATTTTTACCTAGTGTGTAATAATTTATCAGCCTAAGAGCCATCTGGCAATGAACCTCATCTGCTATCAGCTGTTTAGGCTATATACAGCCAAGTTATGCTGGGTGTGGTTAACAATAAATTTCATTGTAATAAAGGAGTTTCTTTAGTGAATGTGTATGACATTATGTATACTTGTAATAAATATAGTGTGGTAAAATAAATTTTATAAGCAGTGCCAAAAATTCTTCCCGTATAAAATGAGATACAGGCTGTTAAAAATGGTTATTGATGTGTCATATAACATAGGCCACCTGTACCGTCTTCATCCTCTTTTTCTTTCATTACAATTTTATTGATATAGTCCATGCAATATTTATGTAAATCTGATTGAAAATATATGATTCATTTCATAATTTTGGGCCTCGTTTTTTAATGTTATTCCGTGACCCTCTGTAAGATGATATTTTTTCATCAATTTACCTGTTTTCCTTAATCTTTTTTTGTTTATTCTCACGAAAAAGATTACGCTAATTTCACCGGTTTGTGGACTTCTGGAAAAAGGTTTTTTTCGGTTATTACGCAGTTAGCTTGATCAGGAACTGTAATGTTTATAAGATAATTTCTGTTCTCTTAATCTTTATCAATGCTTGTACATTTTTATAAATATAGGATCCCTCACAAGTTCACGATTTTAAAAATTAAATAAAAAATACAAAACATAATTTACCTAATTAGGTTTTAACATTTAATGACAGCACATGCCATTTATTGGCGTAACATCATTTTTTAAATCTCATATCAGGCAAATTAATTGTCTTCCGTCGTTTTCTGTTCACTGTTGTAGTATATGCCGCAGATTTCGCATCGCTGCTTGCTCCATGTCGACTGGGATTCCTCTAATTTCTTCTTGCATGGAGGAGACCTTGAGTTCATTAATGTTATTAAGTCTATTGTTAAACACTAGATTTTAGATACCTCCAGACAAAATAGTCCATTACTTACAGATATGGAAAACGTGCCGGCCGTGCAAGATCTTCTCCTTTGGAAATCACAAGGCCTGAAAAAATTGCTCGAACCAACGCCATGGATGCTCTGGAAATCTGGGCTGTTGCTCCATCCTGCTGGAACCACATTATATTCAAATTGATCCGACGATGAAACAGGTTAGGAGCAAGGAAATCTTGTAATAGTGTTTTGTACCGCTCAGAATTGACTGTCACCAAGTGCTCTTCCTGTTCGAAGAAATAAGGATCTATGATTATAAAACTTGTCAGAACACACCGGACAATTACACGCGGGTAGTTATCTTAAGAGGACGCGTATATTTTGTATATATTTTAATTATATATAATATATTTATAGTATATATTTTAATTATATATAATATATTTATAGTATATATTTTAATTACATTTCGTATATATTTTGTATATTTTCGTGTATATTTTGTATCGGACCAGTTACGAAAATGTGGTTCGTTCACTGTGCCTGATAAATGAAAATGCGCTTCGTCACTGATTAGCAGAACCATTTTATCGGTAAAGAAATTAATAGAATTGGCCGAGTTCAAGTTTTTGTGTAGAATTCTTTTGACACTGTTGTAGCATGAGGATTTCTTCTGAAGGGCTGCAGGGTTCTTTCTGGTTGAGTGCTGAGAACTGCTCGTTCATTCCCTGCTTGACTTATTTAGACAATATTTAGAGGAATTTACAAGGAGTACACAGGACCTGGTTGTTTGTTTTTCATTGCAGAAACAGTAATTCGGAAATTTCTTACTCACTAATTTATCATATTGCAGCTAGGAATGGCACCAGGACGTGGAATATTGAAATACCGATGGAATAATCACTACGTAATCATAATCGAATCGTTATTTTTAAAATACGTTTCCACTACAAAAGCACGGTGTACAGCGGTCGACTGATTCATTGTTATTGTACTGTTTCTCAACTTGAGGTTTATATGAAAGGGGTTCGCGAAATTAGCCTACAACTTTACACATAAACAAAAATAAAATCATTTTATGGGAAAAAAGATCATTACAAACATTTTACTTACACATGTAAGTGTATATCTAAAGAAAATAAATCAATGAGACGGTTGCATTTTTGTTTTTCATTTAAAAATTTCTCTATATGTGGATCTTTGTTAGAAAAACATAAAAGAAAATTGTTTCCAAGTGATAAAAGATTTACTATATTTATTTTTTAGGGCAAACATAGACGAAAAACCCTTTTCACAGAGGTAAGACGTGGCGAAAGGGATTAATATTCTCAATGCTTTTGCGGCTAAACTTACGATGCACTTGGACGTACAAGCCAAAACTTATCTAAATCTTTAGATGTGAATTAGAGTTGTAACGTTTTGTCGGTAGACATTCCGATGAGCTGGTCATGAATCTCAACTGGTAACTTAGCAGCTGCAATAACGTTTTCACTAAACGAATCCAGTACCCATCTCTTTGAGAAATCATTTTTATCTTGTAGAAAATACTCTGCCAACTGAATTTTTAGCTCCCGCAAATGCATCTTCGTGCTAACCAAACTGTGGTAATAGTGTCATCTTCATCAAGATTTTTCTCAATGTATTCGGAAGTTAGTGTAAACATATAAAAACTGCTTAGAAAGCGAATAATTCAAATATCAAGCTTCTTAATGAAAGCATGAACTTTGTCTATCATTAATAAGATGTTTATCACGTCCTTGTAAATTCACATTCAAGTAGTTTAAATGCGAAAATACATCAGCTGAGTAAGCCAACAACAGTATATACTCATTATTCTGTATAAACATTGAGAATGCCTTTGTTGATCCTGGAAAAAAGATTATTGATTCATTTTGCAATTCCAGTAATCGGGTTAACATTTTCCCCGCGATAACCATCTGATTTCTTCATGGAAAAGAAGACTTTTTTTTTTCTTTTTGCCCATTTCACCGCGTAGTTTATCAAACAGTTGCAGCTAAATAGTTTTAATTAGGGGTTTTTTTCCGTACGTAGGGGGAGGAAAAAGATCTGCTAGCCGCCGCCAAGCCCGCTCTGACGGCAGTGCGGAGCTGTCACCCGCTAAAAAACCTGTCCCTCCAGTCAGGCAGTAGCTGGACCCAATTCCTATGGCATGTACTCAGCCACCGCGTGATCACCCGGGCTCTCTTCTATCCGGTTAGAAACGACCCCGTGGCGTCCCCTGGGGGCGATTGACGGACGGCGACTCCAGGGAGCCCCACCGCCCACCTCCAGAGGCTGGCCCCACGATCATTCGTCTTCGGCCTCCGTGCCTCGGTTCATCCGTAAATCCATAATCTGTACAATTTCTCCTCATGCACCTTTTCACGTATCATGGTGGAAACCACTGTTAGTGTCTCCATGACTTCTCGGCTCCTCTCTATCCAACTTCTGACATCTCCGATGAGCTCGTATGTCAATCTACCCTTGAGCGTCGTTTGCCACCCTCCGTTCCACTACGTATACAGCGCTCATCTACTGCTGACCTGTCTCTACCGTTCGTAATGAGGATCCTCATCCTAGCTTGCGAATCCATCGGAGGAACCCCCATCATCATTGATGCCGTCTCTGTGCTTATGGTTCCGTATCCTGCGATTACGCCTGCGTTGCAGCCTCATCAGTTTTAAATAACACGTGATTAGGGGGCCGAAAAATATACATTATATATTTTTTTTTACTTTTGGGGATCGTGGTGCTAAAAAGGTTGAGAATCGCTACTGTAATGACATCTGGTATACAAGGTCACAGCCATTTTCGTTTCCGCCTATGCGTCTAGGTTATAAAATTATTTTGGTTTAAAAACCGTCAGATTCCCCTGACTAACTCTATAATACTGTCTTGTGGTGTTGTAAAAATTTACTTTATCATTATTTCTTTATTTTTTTCTATAGATTGCTTGCACGTATTTTATTAGAAAAGATTTACAGACCCGGATTTATCAAATAAACACCTTAACGTGAAGTTAGGTTTTTTGTATACCCATCGGGGTTAGGAAACAAAGAGTCCTTACGAACCGATTTATAATCAGAATTACCCAAATCAAGTCGCAAAAATTCCTAGGACGTAATAAGAAAAAGCTGTTATTTCTTTAATGCTACCTGGCAATGATCAAGGTAAATGATGAATGTTGATATAGGAATTTTTTATCTACAGAGGAACCACGAAACGAGAAAAACTACTCTTGAAGGGGTACGTCAGTTAGTGAATATCCCTTGTATTTCCACAATTAACAGAAGCACGGTATGTCTTTACCGGGGATGTGAGCAATACGAGTTATTATTTTAGTTCTGTTTAGTAAAGTTCACGGTAGGTGGCAGTAGTCAGGCAAATATCGAATTATAATCTCCTGAGTTCATTGTACGGTAAATAGTAGACTGTAATTTGTTATAATATTGCCATATTTTAGCTCTGTTTAACTAAGTATATGTTAGGTATTAATTTTTTTATTTTTTATTTCCTCACTGTAATTTTGACTTTTTATCGCTAAAAGTTATTATGTTTTGCTACTTTGTGGTTAAAAAAAATATATAAGAAAAACAAGGTTAAAGGGTCATTATAAATTATACTATTTATATGAGGATTTTAATGTTTTTTTTTTATTTAGTTTCTTTTTTATGTTTATTTCCAAGTTTATTTATTACTCATAGTACTTTCTCTTTGACCGAGGCGAAAAATATGTAATAATTAAGTCGTGATAGATTTATATTTTAACCAATCTTCTTTTCTATTAAATCATTTTCCTTAAAACCTACTGATTAGTGGGAGTACTTATGTTAATCAGCTTTTTTGAAATGGTGCTGAATAAATTGTTAAATTTAATATTAGTACGGTTAATTTAATTTAATAGTACGGTTTCTTTCATCAGATTTAAGTGTCTAGCTTTACAAGTCTTCTGTGGCTGGTTGATGTTCAATAAACTGCACTATCTCTGTACTGCTGAACGGACGGTACGAATTATTTAATTTTAATTGTGGCATTTTAGATTATAAAATTATCTTTTGTATTTTTATGTGTAGTATACAAAATAAAAATAGATTTCTCCTTGTTAGAAAACACGAAAAAATTATTTTTTAACAACTTTTAATTTTAATTAATTACAAAATGACAAGTTATCTGATTTTGGGTGATTCATATTAACGCGTATGAGAACTAAATTTTATTTTTAAATACTTTTTTTTTTAATTTACTATAACGGATTTTACTTTTTGTAAATAATTTACTAGTAATAAGATTAATAATTTTTATTTGATATTAGTATTTCATAATTTTTTTTTAGTTTGTTTAATAAGTTTTTAAAATAGTTTGTGGTAATTTTTTAAATGTACAGATTTTGTAGTAAACGCAGTTTGTATGATAAAAGGTCTTTACTTATTTATGTGTTACTCCTGGTGAGGCTCGAACCTAATACTGCCAACTAGACGGATTTACTAATAATAATTTTTAATGTATTTTACAATTTTCTTTTATTTTTATAAATAATCAACTAAATCTTTTAATCTGATATATTGAACACATCAGGAATGCGTACATATGCTACGCGTACTTCATGGGAAAAAAAATCTGATGTGGACAACACATGACTTCCTTGTGTGTCTGTGAAATTACATTTTCACATTTTTTTTTATATGAATATACATAAAATTTTATTTCGTTAAAAACTTCTGATTTTTTTAAATTAATTATTATTCATCGTAAAAATTTGTTTACAATGAGAGGTTAATAATTATTAGTAAATAAATTTATTTAAATTAAAAAAAAGAGTTAAAAAAAGGAGAAGTCTGATTCGAACAGATGGGCCTTCCTCTAAGATCCAAATATTTTATCAATTAAACATTTATTTGACTATAATCCTAATGAGGGCTTATTACTACAATTAAGAAAAAGTCCAAAATCCAATTTTTTTAGGATTTTGGGCTTTTTTTGGATACTTTTGGTTCCGTCGATTGCAATCAAAAGGGGAAGTGCACAGCTAGATGTCACAACAGTCCTAAATCCAAAATTTCAACATCCTACGGCTAATAGTTTTTGAGTTATGTGAGATACATACGTACGTACAGACGTCACGCCAAAACTAGTCAAAATGGATTCAGGGATGGTCAAAATGGATATTTTCGTTGAAATCTGAAAATCGAAGTTTTTCGCGATCACAACAGTTTCTTTACTTTGTGCAAGGAAGTAAAAATGGAACTTCTCCAATATTCGCAGGATTGATAAAAAGAGACCGTGTTGATAACTTGATCAGAGCATTATTACACAATACACAATTAATTATGAAATTTAAAATAAGTAGATGTGACTAAAGTCCACGTTATTTAAAATATAAGAACATGAAATAATGTTAAATACATGAAAATAATATATGTAAAAAATTACCATAAAATAATTTATTATTCAAAAGACGTTAATGAAAATTATTTTAACACTTATTCATATACACGTTCAGCGAAATTCAGAAAATTTCATTTTTTTATCTATTTTAATTAATATTATTTAAAAATTCGTTAACTTTAAAAGAAAATATTTTAAATATATTTCAAATTAATTAGTGAAAACATATTTGAAATGATTCTGTAATTTTTTGAAAATTTCAAAGAAATCATGAGCACTATTTTTCCAACACAATGTATTGCTTGGAGTTATACAAAGACAGTTGTGTTTGATTTGCTAAAAAAATAGCCAGTTATTTGGAAAATTCGTAAATGTACAAGGAAACGTAAACATATTTAATTTTCAATTTCTCAAACATGGTACCGCTATGTTAAATAAATTAACAATTAATATAATCCACCTTACCAACACGTTGATACTTTCTTTAGATTTTTCTGCTTACTTGGAAGCCATCAACAGGTGTTAAAATTAATGCATTAAAGTCAAAGTTTAAAAAACATAGTTTAAATTTAAAAACAGTCATGACTGTCCGATCGTACTAGTATACTCATCAAAGTAAAACGTAGTAGTAAGGTGGATTATATTAATTGTTAATTTATATATTTAATTTTCTACCAATTTTTTTTATCTTGTAGAATCGTTCTGACTTGTTAGAGAAAACCCCCAAGAGATTACATAATACTTCATATGGGTTTAACATATTGATGACGGGCTTTGCATTTTATTAAGACCTCCTTGAAATAAAACCGTACGCGATTTGAAGATCCAAACGAGATGATTTTGATCACTCCAACAGAATTTGTTATCTAATAAAACAACCAAATGATCAACAGAAATATTATTGTCATTATTAATATGAATTCTATCCACGTTTAACTGAAAAGTAGAATATAACAGTTTTATCTGTATTTAAAATTAGTTGTTTAATGACAATCCAACGATTAAATTACTTTTTTAAATTTTATTGTAAAAATTTTATGTTATTAAATAAGTTTATATAACTAGTAAAAAAATGAAAATTATGTTTAGAGTTAGTAAACGTAAGAATTTTAAGTTTTTACCGGATAAAAAAAGGAAGTACCCCTGGTGGGACTCGAACCCACAATCTCCGGTTTAGGAGACCGATGCCTTATCCATTAGGCCACAGGGGCTCATGAGAGTTACCATGCCTTTATATTCTATTAAAAGTAGTTTTGTCGTAAAACTTCCTTCTATAAGTAACTATGGCGGTATATAATTTTTCTATTATTCTTGTGTATTTGATCATAGATGAGTATATATATATATATATAAATACACACAGAGTTTTTTTTAGTTAAATAATTAGTTTCTGTCTCTTTAGTGATCCTGGTATATTTCATTTAAAAAAAACTTACAAAACATCTTACTTATTGTTACATTTTACGGGGTCCGAATTTGTACATCTTTAATTTTTATCTTAATGTCGTATTACTAGTATAATGAAGAAAAAAAATTCAAACTTCTTAGTGAAAAATCAATTGATCACTAGTTCGACAAGAAGGTCGTGTAAATAACCACAAGTTGGAAATATAAAAAATAAAAAAATATATAATCTGTTGTATGATTCCCTTATAAGGAAACATTTAAAGTAAAATTTGTTCATTAATATAAAATCTCTTTAATGATATTAGAAAAAAATGTAATAAAATGTGAAATGGGTATTCGCTTGTCGTTAAGGATGCATTCTGGAAATTATGGATTATAACAATTTTTTGTTTGTTTTAACTCAAACAGTTTAAGCCATATCTCATCTCAGCTGTTTATCAACCGATTTGAACCGTTCTTAATTCACAATAAAAGGTTTAAAATTATGTATAATAAAACGTAATTCGATAAAACTAGTATTTACTGACTATTAATGATTAAAATATTTAGCCCGCCATTTTTTAATTTCTAAATGTTACGTTTTTAAACTTACTGATTTTGTTAATGTATTTTCATTAACATATCTCAATCCGTTATAAAGATATACATTTTTATTGGAAAAAACAAAATGGCCAATAGACGGGAAAGAAGAGATAGGTCATTTATCTGTAGGCTATTTTTTTTGACTTTGTTGTCTTGAATCAACCCTTAAGATTGGCCTTCCGGGACGCCCTGTTGTCGGTGGAGGGGAATACATATTGGTACCATAGTGTCTCTTTGTCCGATGGAGCCGGCAAAATTATGCAAAAACTGGGATATATATATAGGTAAATATTTGTGCCATATTTCAACTTTTTTTGGTCAACTGGGTTCTGAGATACGGAACAAAACTGTTAAAAAAAATTTCGTGTATCCCCCCCCATCCTTATTATCCGATTAGCTAAAGTTGTTACAAAATAAAAAAAGTAACGACCCCTGGTGGGACTCGAACCCACAATCCCCGGTTTAGAAGACCGATGCCTTGTCCATTAGGCCACAGGGGCTCACATGTGTGTGTGTGTGTTCCTCTAGGTTCTATTAAAAGTAGTTTTGTCTGAAAACTTCCCTCTATAATTACGTAACCATAACGGTTTTATGGTGGTGAAATTTTTAATAAATTAATATGTATGACATGTAAATGAAGTGCAGTCTTCAATAGAATCAGGTCGATCGTTCCTGAGACGAGTGGTTGATTAAACCGCACCCATAATAATACGCCGGTATTCACTGACTAGTATTCAAATCCGTTAACAGTCAACCAACTTTTACAAAGATTAAAACCTCACAACCTTTGATGTCAAAAATCAGTTCTTAAACAACTCATTTTGTGACGACGAGTTAACCACTATACCAACCCTATTGGTTGACCACCAAAAATTGAATTACATCAAAGACTCATCTATAAAAATCTTTTGAATCACTTTCGAAGAATTTATGTTGAACCTGTTAATAACATTAATAAAGCACAGGAAACATTAATAAAATACACTTTTACACACGTTCATAACATACATGTTCCGAAAAAGTTTTTTTTTGACTCAAATAGTCATGAAAAGTCGAATATAGCAAAAAAACTTGTCATCGAAATTTTGGAACGATTTGTATACTTTCCCTTTATAGTAATAGGTTTACAGTTATAGCTACAAAACTATTAAAAATAATTTTGTGTATCCCCCCAACCCTATTATCCGATTAGCTTAAGTTTTTACAAAATAAAAAAATTAACGACCCCTGGTGGGACTCGAACCCACAATCCCCGGTTTAGGAGACCGATGCCTTGTCCATTAGGCCACAGGGGCTCACATGTGTGTAATTTCCTCTAGGTTTTATTAAAAGTAGTTTTGTCTTAAAACTTCCTTCTATAAGTAACTATGGCGGTATATAATTTTTCTATTATTCTTGTGTATTTGATCATAGTTGAGTATATATATATATATAAATACACACAGAGTTTTTTTTAGTTAAATAATTAGTTTCTGTCTCTTTAGTGATCCTGGTATATTTCATTTAAAAAAAACTTACAAAACATCTTACTTATTGTTACATTTTACGGGGTCCGAATTTGTACACCTTTAATTTTTATCTTAATGTCGTATTACTAGTATAATGAATGAAAAAAAGTCAAACTTCTTAGTGAAAAATCAATTGATCACTAGTTTGACAAGAAGGTCGTGTAAATAACCACAAGTTGGAAATATAAAAAATAAAAAAATATATAATCTGTTGTATGATTCCCTTATAAGGAAACATTTAAAGTAAATTTTGTTCATTAATATAAAATCTCTTTAATGATATTAGAAAAAAATGTAATAAAATGTGAAATGGGTATTCGCTTGTCGTTAAGGATGCATACTGGAAATTATGGATTATAACAATTTTTTGTTTGTTTTAACTCAAACAGTTTAAGCCATATCTCATCTCAGCTGTTTATCAACCGATTTGAAACGTTCTTAATTCACAATAAAAGGTTTAAAATTATGTATAATAAAACGTAATTCGATAAAACTAGTATTTACTGACTATTAATGATTAAAATATTTGGCCCGCCATTTTTTAATTTCTAAATGTAACGTTTTTAAACTTACTGATTTTGTTAAAGTATTTTCATTAACATATCTCAATCCGTTATAAAGATATAAATTATTATTGGAAAAAACAAAATGGCCAATAGACGGGAAAGAAGAGATAGGTCATTTATCTGTAGGCTATTTTTTTTGACTTTGATGTCTTGAATCAACCCTTAAGATTGGCCTTCCAGGACGCCCTGTTGACGGTGGAGGGGAATATATATTGGTACCATAGTGTCTCTTTGTCCGATGGAGTCGGCAAAATTATGCAAAAACTGGGATATATATATAGGTAAATATTTGTGCCATATTTCAACTTTTTTTGGTCAACTGGGTTCTGAGATACGGAACAAAACTGTTAAAAAAAATGTCGTGTATCCCCCCCCCCCATGATTATTATCCGATTAGCTTAAGTTTTTAAAAAATAAAAAAATTAACGACCCCTGGTGGGACTCGAACCCACAATTCCCGGTTTAGGAGACCGATGCCTTGTCCATTAGGCCACAGGGGCTCACATGTGTGTGTGTTCCTCTAGGTTCTATTAAAAGTAGTTTTGTCTTAAAACTTCCCTCTATAATTACGTAACCATAACGGTTTTATGGTGGTGAAATTTTTAATAAATTAATATGTATGACATGTAAATGAAGTGCAGTCTTCAATAGAATCAGGTCGATCGTTCCTGAGACGATTTGTTGATTAAACCGCACCCATAAAAATACGCCGGTATTCACTGACTAGTATTCAAATCCGTTAACAGTCATCTAACTTTTACAAAGATTTAAACCTTACAACCTTTGATGTCAAAAATCAGTTCTCAAACAACTGATCTTGTGACGACGACTTAACCACTAGACCAACCCTATGAGTTGACCACCAAAAATTGAATTACATCAAAGACTCATCTATAAAAATCTTTTGAATCACTCTCGAAGAATTTATGTTGAACCTGTTAATAACATTAATAAAGCACAGGAAACATTAATAAAATACACTTTTACACTCGTTAATAACATACATGTTCGGAAAACGTTTTTTTTTGACTCAAAAAAGTCATGAAAAGTCGAATATGGCAAAAAAACTTGTCATCGAAATTTTGGAAGGATTTGTATACTTTCCCCTAATAGTAATAGATTTACAGTTATGGCTACAAAACTGTTAAAAATAATTTCGTGTATCCCCCCCCCATCTTTATTATCCGATTAGCTTAAGTTTTTACAAAATAAAAAAAGTAACGACCCCTGGTGGGACTCGAACCCACAATCCCCGGTTTAGGAGACCGATGCCTTGTCCATTAGGCCACAGGGGCTCACATGTGTGTAATTTCCTCTAGGTTTTATTAAAAGTAGTTTTGTCTTAAAACTTCCTTCTAAAGTAACCATGGCGGTATATAATTTTTCTATTATTCTTGTGTATTTGATCATAGTTGAGTATATATATATAAATACACACAGAGTTTTTTTTAGTTAAATAATTAGTTTCTGTCTCTTTAGTGATCCTGGTATATTTCATTTAAAAAAAACTTACAAAACATCTTACTTATTGTTACATTTTACGGGGTCCGAATTTGTACACCTTTAATTTTTATCTTAATGTCGTATTACTAGTATAATGAAGGAAAAAAAGTCAAACTTCTTAGTGAAAAATCAATTGATCACTAGTTTGACAAGAAGGTCGTGTAAATAACCACAAGTTGGAAATATAAAAAATAAAAAAATATATAATCTGTTGTATGATTCCCTTATAAGGAAACATTTAAAGTAAATTTTGTTCATTAATATAAAATCTCTTTAATGATATTAGAAAAAAATATAATAAAATGTGAAATGGGTATTCGCTTGTCGTTAAGGATGCATACTGGAAATTATGGATTATAACAATTTTTTGTTTGTTTTAACTCAAACAGTTTAAGCCATATCTCATCTCAGCTGTTTATCAACCGATTTGAACCGTTCTTAATTCACAATAAAAGGTTTAAAATTACGTATAATAAAACGTAATTCGATGAAACTAGTATTTAATGACTATTAATGATTATAATATTTAGCCCGCCATTTTTTAATTTCTAAATGTAACGTTTTTAAACTTACTGCTTTTGTTAAAGTATTTTCATTAACATATCTCAATCCGTTATAAAGATATAAATTTTTATTGGAAAAAACAAAATGGCCAATAGACGGGAAAGAAGAGATAGGTCATTTATCTGTAGGCTATTTTTTTTGACTTTGATGTCTTGAATCAACCCTTAAGATTGGCCTTCCAGGACGCCCTGTTGACGGAGGAGGGGAATATATATTGGTACCATAGTGTCTCTTTGTCCGATGGAGTCGGCAAAATTATGCAAAAACTGGGATATATATATAGGTAAATATTTGTGCCATATTTCAACTTTTTTTTGGTCAACTGGGTTCTGAGATACGGAACAAAACTGTTAAAAAAAATTTCGTGTATCCCCCCCCATCCTTATTATCCGATTAGCTTAAATTTTTACAAAATAAAAAAATTAACGACCCCAGGTGGGACTCGAACCCACAATCCCCGGTTTAGGAGACCGATGCCTTGTCCATTAGGCCACAGGGGCGCACATGTGTGTATGTTCCTCTAGGTTCTATTAAAAGTAGTTTTGTCTTAAAACTTCCCTCTATAATTACGTAACCATAACGGTTTTATGGTGGTGAAATTTTTAATAAATTAATATGTATGACATGTAAATGAAGTGCAGTCTTCAATAGAATCAGGTCGATCGTTCCTGAGACGATTTGTTGATTAAACCGCACCCATAAAAATACGCCGGTATTCACTGACTAGTACGGATTCAAATCCGTTAACAGTCAACTAACTTTTACAAAGATTTAAACCTAACAACCTTTGATGTCAAAAATCAGTACTCAAACAACTGATTTTGTGACGACGACTTAACCACTAGACCAACCCTATGAGTTGACCACCAAAAATTGAATTACATCAAAGACTCATCTATAAAAATCTTTTGAATCACTCTCGAAGAATTTATGTTGAACCTGTTAATAACATTAATAAAGCACAGGAAACATTAATAAAATACACTTTTACACTCGTTAATAACATACATGTTCGGAAAACGTTTTTTTTTGACTCAAAAAAGTCATGAAAAGTCGAATATGGCAAAAAAACTTGTCATCGAAATTTTGGAAGGATTTGTATACTTTCCCCTAATAGTAATAGATTTACAGTTATGGCTACAAAACTGTTAAAAATAATTTCGTGTATCCCCCCCCCCATCATTATTATCCGATTAGCTTAAGTTTTTACAAAATAAAAAAAGTAACGACCCCTGGTGGGACTCGAACCCACAATCCCCGGTTTAGGAGACCGATGCCTTGTCCATTAGGCCACAGGGGCTCACATGTGTGTAATTTCCTCTAGGTTTTATTAAAAGTAGTTTTGTCTTAAAACTTCCTTCTAAAGTAACCATGGCGGTATATAATTTTTCTATTATTCTTGTGTATTTGATCATAGTTGAGTATATATATATAAATACACACAGAGTTTTTTTTAGTTAAATAATTAGTTTCTGTCTCTTTAGTGATCCTGGTATATTTCATTTAAAAAAAAATACAAAACATCTTACTTATTGTTACATTTTACGGGGTCCGAATTTGTACACCTTTAATTTTTATCTTAATGTCGTATTACTAGTATAATGAAGGAAAAAAAGTCAAACTTCTTAGTGAAAAATCAATTGATCACTAGTTTGACAAGAAGGTCGTGTAAATAACCACAAGTTGGAAATATAAAAAATAAAAAAATATATAATCTGTTGTATGATTCCCTTATAAGGAAACATTTAAAGTAAATTTTGTTCATTAATATAAAATCTCTTTAATGATATTAGAAAAAAATATAATAAAATGTGAAATGGGTATTCGCTTGTCGTTAAGGATGCATACTGGAAATTATGGATTATAACAATTTTTTGTTTGTTTTAACTCAAACAGTTTAAGCCATATCTCATCTCAGCTGTTTATCAACCGATTTGAACCGTTCTTAATTCACAATAAAAGGTTTAAAATTACGTATAATAAAACGTAATTCGATGAAACTAGTATTTAATGACTATTAATGATTATAATATTTAGCCCGCCATTTTTTAATTTCTAAATGTAACGTTTTTAAACTTACTGCTTTTGTTAAAGTATTTTCATTAACATATCTCAATCCGTTATAAAGATATAAATTTTTATTGGAAAAAACAAAATGGCCAATAGACGGGAAAGAAGAGATAGGTCATTTATCTGTAGGCTATTTTTTTTTACTTTGATGTCTTGAATCAACCCTTAAGATTGGCCTTCCAGGACGCCCTGTTGACGGAGGAGGGGAATATATATTGGTACCATAGTGTCTCTTTGTCCGATGGAGTCGGCAAAATTATGCAAAAACTGGGATATATATATAGGTAAATATTTGTGCCATATTTCAACTTTTTTTTGGTCAACTGGGTTCTGAGATACGGAACAAAACTGTTAAAAAAAATTTCGCGTATCCCCCCCCCCATCCTTATTATCCGATTAGCTTAAATTTTTACAAAATAAAAAAATTAACGACCCCAGGTGGGACTCGAACCCACAATTCCCGGTTTAGGAGACCGATGCCTTGTCCATTAGGCCACAGGGGCTCACATGTGTGTGTGTTCCTCTAGGTTTTATTAAAAGTAGTTTGGTCTTAAAACTTCCCTCTATAATTACGTAACCATAACGGTTTTATGGTGGTGAAATTTTTAATAAATTAATATGTATGACATGTAAATGAAGTGCAGTCTTCAATAGAATCAGGTCGATCGTTCCTGAGACGATTTGTTGATTAAACCGCACCCATAAAAATACGCCGGTATTCACTGACTAGTATTCAAATCCGTTAACAGTCATCTAACTTTTACAAAGATTTAAACCTTACAACCTTTGATGTCAAAAATCAGTTCTCAAACAACTGATTTTGTGACGACGACTTAACCACTAGACCAACCCTATGAGTTGACCACCAAAAATTGAATTACATCAAAGACTCATCTATAAAAATCTTTTGAATCACTCTCGAAGAATTTATGTTGAACCTGTTAATAACATTAATAAAGCACAGGAAACATTAATAAAATACACTTTTACACTCGTTAATAACATACATGTTCGGAAAACGTTTTTTTTTGACTCAAAAAAGTCATGAAAAGTCGAATATGGCAAAAAAACTTGTCATCGAAATTTTGGAAGGATTTGTATACTTTCCCCTAATAGTAATAGATTTACAGTTATGGCTACAAAACTGTTAAAAATAATTTCGTGTATCCCCCCCCATCCTTATTATCCGATTAGCTTAAGTTTTTACAAAATAAAAAAAGTAACGACCCCTGGTGGGACTCGAACCCACAATCCCCGGTTTAGGAGACCGATGCCTTGTCCATTAGGCCACAGGGGCTCACATGTGTGTAATTTCCTCTAGGTTTTATTAAAAGTAGTTTTGTCTTAAAACTTCCTTCTAAAGTAACCATGGCGGTATATAATTTTTCTATTATTCTTGTGTATTTGATCATAGTTGAGTATATATATATAAATACACACAGAGTTTTTTTTAGTTAAATAATTAGTTTCTGTCTCTTTAGTGATCCTGGTATATTTCATTTAAAAAAAACTTACAAAACATCTTACTTATTGTTACATTTTACGGGGTCCGAATTTGTACACCTTTAATTTTTATCTTAATGTCGTATTACTAGTATAATGAAGAAAAAAAATTCAAACTTCTTAGTGAAAAATCAATTGATCACTAGTTCGACAAGAAGGTCGTGTAAATAACCACAAGTTGGAAATATAAAAAATAAAAAAATATATAATCTGTTGTATGATTCCCTTATAAGGAAACATTTAAAGTAAATTTTGTTCATTAATATAAAATCTCTTTAATGATATTACAAAAAAATGTAATAAAATGTGAAATGGGTATTCGCTTGTCGTTAAGGATGCATACTGGAAATTATGGATTATAACAATTTTTTGTTTGTTTTACCTCAAACAGTTTAAGCCATATCTCATCTCAGCTGTTTATCAACCGATTTGAAACGTTCTTAATTCACAATAAAAGGTTTAAAATTATGTATAATAAAACGTAATTCGATAAAACTAGTATTTACTGACTATTAATGATTAAAATATTTGGCCCGCCATTTTTTAATTTCTAAATGTAACGTTTTTAAACTTACTGATTTTGTTAAAGTATTTTCATTAACATATCTCAATCCGTTATAAAGATATAAATTATTATTGGAAAAAACAAAATGGCCAATAGACGGGAAAGAAGAGATAGGTCATTTATCTGTAGGCTATTTTTTTTGACTTTGATGTCTTGAATCAACCCTTAAGATTGGCCTTCCAGGACGCCCTGTTGACGGTGGAGGGGAATATATATTGGTACCATAGTGTCTCTTTGTCCGATGGAGTCGGCAAAATTATGCAAAAACTGGGATATATATATAGGTAAATATTTGTGCCATATTTCAACTTTTTTTGGTCAACTGGGTTCTGAGATACGGAACTAAACTGTTAAAAAAAATTTCGTGTATCCCCCCCCCATCCGTATTATCCGATTAGCTTAAGTTTTTACAAAATAAAAAAAGAATCGACCCCTGGTGGGACTCGAACCCACAATCCCCGGTTTAGGAGACCGATGCCTTGTCCATTAGGCCACAGGGGCGCACATGTGTGTATGTTCCTCTAGGTTCTATTAAAAGTAGTTTTGTCTTAAAACTTCCCTCTATAATTACGTAACCATAACGGTTTTATGGTGGTGAAATTTTTAATAAATTAATATGTATGACATGTAAATGAAGTGCAGTCTTCAATAGAATCAGGTCGATCGTTCCTGAGACGATTTGTTGATTAAACCGCACCCATAAAAATACGCCGGTATTCACTGACTAGTACGGATTCAAATCCGTTAACAGTCAACTAACTTTTACAAAGATTTAAACCTAACAACCTTTGATGTCAAAAATCAGTACTCAAACAACTGATTTTGTGACGACGACTTAACCACTAGACCAACCCTATGAGTTGACCACCAAAAATTGAATTACATCAAAGACTCATCTATAAAAATCTTTTGAATCACTCTCGAAGAATTTATGTTGAACCTGTTAATAACATTAATAAAGCACAGGAAACATTAATAAAATACACTTTTACACACGTTAATAACATACATGTTCGGAAAACGTTTTTTTTGACTCAAAAAAGTCATGAAAAGTCGAATATGGCAAAAAAACTTGTCATCGAAATTTTGGAAGGATTTGTATACTTTCCCCTAATAGTAATAGATTTACAGTTATGGCTACAAAACTGTTAAAAATAATTTCGTGTATCCCCCCCCCATCCTTATTATCCGATTAGCTTAAGTTTTTACAAAATAAAAAAAGTAACGACCCCTGGTGGGACTCGAACCCACAATCCCCGGTTTAGGAGACCGATGCCTTGTCCATTAGGCCACAGGGGCTCACATGTGTGTAATTTCCTCTAGGTTTTATTAAAAGTAGTTTTGTCTTAAAACTTCCTTCTATAAGTAACTATGGCGGTATATAATTTTTCTATTATTCTTGTGTATTTGATCATAGTTGAGTATATATATATATATAAATACACACAGAGTTTTTTTTAGTTAAATAATTAGTTTCTGTCTCTTTAGTGATCCTGGTATATTTCATTTAAAAAAAACTTACAAAACATCTTACTTATTGTTACATTTTACGGGGTCCGAATTTGTACACCTTTAATTTTTATCTTAATGTCGTATTACTAGTATAATGAAGGAAAACAAGTCAAACTTCTTAGTGAAAAATCAATTGATCACTAGTTCGACAAGAAGGTCGTGTAAATAACCACAAGTTGGAAATATAAAAAATAAAAAAATATATAATCTGTTGTATGATTCCCTTATAAGGAAACATATAAAGTAAATTTTGTTCATTAATATAAAATCTCTTTAATGATATTAGAAAAAAATATAATAAAATGTGAAATGGGTATTCGCTTGTCGTTAAGGATGCATACTGGAAATTATGGATTATAACAATTTTTTGTTTGTTTTAACTCAAACAGTTTAAGCCATATCTCATCTCAGCTGTTTCTCAACCGATTTGAACCGTTCTTAATTCACAATAAAAGGTTTAAAATTATGTATAATAAAACGTAATTCGATAAAACTAGTATTTACTGACTATTAATGATTAAAATATTTAGCCCGCCATTTTTTAATTTCTAAATGTAACGTTTTTAAACTTACTGATTTTGTTAAAGTATTTTCATTAACATATCTCAATCCGTTATAAAGATATAAATTATAATTGGAAAAAACAAAATGGCCAATAGACGGGAAAGAAGAGATAGGTCATTTATCTGTAGGCTATTTTTTTTGACTTTGATGTCTTGAATCAAACCTTAAGATTGGCCTTCCAGGACGCCCTGTTGACGGTGGAGGGGAATATATATTGGTACCATAGTGTCTCTTTGTCCGATGGAGTCGGCAAAATTATGCAAAAACTGGGATATATATATAGGTAAATATTTGTGCCATATTTCAACTTTTTTTGGTCAACTGGGTTCTGAGATACGGAACAAAACTGTTAAAAAAAATTTCGTGTATCCCCCCCCCATCCTTATTATCCGATTAGCTTATGTTTTTACAAAATAAAAAAATTAACGACCCCTGGTGGGACTCGAACCCACAATTCCCGGTTTAGGAGACCGATGCCTTGTCCATTAGGCCACAGGGGCTCACATGTGTGTGTGTTCCTCTAGGTTCTATTAAAAGTAGTTTTGTCTTAAAACTTCCCTCTATAATTACGTAACCATAACGGTTTTATGGTGGTGAAATTTTTAATAAATTAATATGTATGACATGTAAATGAAGTGCAGTCTTCAATAGAATCAGGTCGATCGTTCCTGAGACGATTTGTTGATTAAACCGCACCCATAAAAATACGCCGGTATTCACTGACTAGTATTCAAATCCGTTAACAGTCAACTAACTTTTACAAAGATTTAAACCTTACAACCTTTGATGTCAAAAATCAGTTCTCAAACAACTGATTTTGTGACGACGACTTAACCACTAGACCAACCCTATGAGTTGACCACCAAAAATTGAATTACATCAAAGACTCATCTATAAAAATCTTTTGAATCACTCTCGAAGAATTTATGTTGAACCTGTTAATAACATTAATAAAGCACAGGAAACATTAATAAAATACACTTTTACACTCGTTAATAACATACATGTTCGGAAAACGTTTTTTTTTGACTCAAAAAAGTCATGAAAAGTCAAATATGGCAAAAAAACTTGTCATCGAAATTTTGGAAGGATTTGTATACTTTCCCCTAATAGTAATAGATTTACAGTTTTGGCTACAAAACTGTTAAAAATAATTTCGTGTATCCCCCCCCCATCCTTATTATCCGATTAGCTTAAGTTTTTACAAAATAAAAAAAGTAACGACCCCTGGTGGGACTCGAACCCACAATCCCCGGTTTAGGAGACCGATGCCTTGTCCATTAGGCCACAGGGGCTCACATGTGTGTAATTTCCTCTAGGTTTTATTAAAAGTAGTTTTGTCTTAAAACTTCCTTCTATAATTAACTATGGCGGTATATAATTTTTCTATTATTCTTGTGTATTTGATCATAGTTGAGTATATATATATATATAAATACACACAGAGTTTTTTTTAGTTAAATAATTAGTTTCTGTCTCTTTAGTGATCCTGGTATATTTCATTTAAAAAAAACTTACAAAACATCTTACTTATTGTTACATTTTACGGGGTCCGAATTTGTACACCTTTAATTTTTATCTTAATGTCGTATTACTAGTATAATGAAGGAAAAAAGTCAAACCTCTTAGTGAAAAATCAATTGATCACTAGTTCGACAAGAAGGTCGTGTAAATAACCACAAGTTGGAAATATAAAAAATAAAAAAATATATAATCTGTTGTATGATTCCCTTATAAGGAAACATTTAAAGTAAATTTTGTTCATTAATATAAAATCTCTTTAATGATATTAGAAAAAAATGTAATAAAATGTGAAATGGGTATTCGCTTGTCGTTAAGGATGCATACTGGAAATTATGGATTATAACAATTTTTTGTTTGTTTTAACTCAAACAGTTTAAGCCATATCTCATCTCAGCTGTTTATCAACCGATTTGAACCGTTCTTAATTCACAATAAAAGGTTTAAAATTATGTATAATAAAACGTAATTCGATAAAACTAGTATTTACTGACTATTAATGATTAAAATATTTAGCCCGCCATTTTTTAATTTCTAAATGTAACGTTTTTAAACTTACTGATTTTGTTAAAGTATTTTCATTAACATATCTCAATCCGTTATAAAGATATAAATTATTATTGGAAAAAACAAAATGGCCAATAGACGGGAAAGAAGAGATAGGTCATTTATCTGTAGGCTATTTTTTTTGACTTTGATGTCTTGAATCAACCCTTAAGATTGGCCTTCCAGGACGCCCTGTTGACGGTGGAGGGGAATATATATTGGTACCATAGTGTCTCTTTGTCCGATGGAGTCGGCAAAATTATGCAAAAACTGGGATATATATATAGGTAAATATTTGTGCCATATTTCAACTTTTTTTTGGTCAACTGGGTTCTGAGATACGGAACAAAACTGTTAAAAAAAATTTCGTGTATCCCCCCCCCATCCTTATTATCCGATTAGCTTAAATTTTTACAAAATAAAAAAATTAACGACCCCTGGTGGGACTCGAACCCACAATTCCCGGTTTAGGAGACCGATGCCTTGTCCATTAGGCCACAGGGGCTCACATGTGTGTGTGTTCCTCTAGGTTCTATTAAAAGTAGTTTTGTCTTAAAACTTCCCTCTATAATTACGTAACCATAACGGTTTTATGGTGGTGAAATTTTTAATAAATTAATATGTATGACATGTAAATGAAGTGCAGTCTTCAATAGAATCAGGTCGATCGTTCCTGAGACGATTTGTTGATTAAACCGCAGCCATAAAAATACGCCGGTATTCACTGACTAGTATTCAAATCCGTTAACAGTCAACTAACTTTTACAAAGATTTAAACCTTACAACCTTTGATGTCAAAAATCAGTTCTCAAACAACTGATTTTGTGACGACGACTTAACCACTAGACCAACCCTATGAGTTGACCACCAAAAATTGAATTGCATCAAAGACTCATCTATAAAAATCTTTTGAATCACTCTCGAAGAATTTATGTTGAACCTGTTAATAACATTAATAAAGCACAGGAAACATTAATAAAATACACTTTTACACACGTTAATAACATACATGTTCGGAAAACGTTTTTTTTGACTCAAAAAAGTCATGAAAAGTCGAATATGGCAAAAAAACTTGTCATCGAAATTTTGGAAGGATTTGTATACTTTCCCCTAATAGTAATAGATTTACAGTTATGGCTACAAAACTGTTAAAAATAATTTCGTGTATCCCCCCCCCCTCCTTATTATCCGATTAGCTTAAGTTTTTACAAAATAAAAAAAGTAACGACCCCTGGTGGGACTCGAACCCACAATCCCCGGTTTAGGAGACCGATGCCTTGTCCATTAGGCCACAGGGGCTCACATGTGTGTAATTTCCTCTAGGTTTTATTAAAAGTAGTTTTGTCTTAAAACTTCCTTCTATAAGTAACTATGGCGGTATATAATTTTTCTATTATTCTTGTGTATTTGATCATAGTTGAGTATATATATATATATAAATACACACAGAGTTTTTTTTAGTTAAATAATTAGTTTCTGTCTCTTTAGTGATCCTGGTATATTTCATTTAAAAAAAACTTACAAAACATCTTACTTATTGTTACATTTTACGGGGTCCGAATTTGTACACCTTTAATTTTTATCTTAATGTCGTATTACTAGTATAATGAAGGAAAAAAAGTCAAACTTCTTAGTGAAAAATCAATTGATCACTAGTTCGACAAGAAGGTCGTGTAAATAACCACAAGTTGGAAATATAAAAAATGAAAAAATATATAATCTGTTGTATGATTCCCTTATAAGGAAACATTTAAAGTAAATTTTGTTCATTAATATAAAATCTCTTTAATGATATTAGAAAAAAATGTAATAAAATGTGAAATGGGTATTCGCTTGTCGTTAAGGATGCATACTGGAAATTATGGATTATAACAACTTTTTGTTTGTTTTAACTCAAACAGTTTAAGCCATATCTCATCTCAGCTGTTTATCAACCGATTTGAACCGTTCTTAATTCACAATAAAAGGTTTAAAATTATGTATAATAAAACGTAATTCGATAAAACTAGTATTTACTGACTATTAATGATTAAAATATTTAGCCCGCCATTTTTTAATTTCTAAATGTAACGTTTTTAAACTTACTGATTTTGTTAAAGTATTTTCATTAACATATCTCAATCCGTTATAAAGATATAAATTATTATTGGAAAAAACAAAATGGCCAATAGACGGGAAAGAAGAGATAGGTCATTTATCTGTAGACTATTTTTTTTGACTTTGATGTCTTGAATCAAACCTTAAGATTGGCCTTCCAGGACGCCCTGTTGACGGTGGAGGGGAATATATATTGGTACCATAGTGTCTCTTTGTCCGATGGAGTCGGCAAAATTATGCAAAAACTGGGATATATATATAGGTAAATATTTGTGCCATATTTCAACTTTTTTTGGTCAACTGGGTTCTGAGATACGGAACAAAACTGTTAAAAAAAATTTCGTGTATCCCCCCCCCATCCTTATTATCCGATTAGCTTAAATTTTTACAAAATAAAAAAATTAACGACCCCTGGTGGGACTCGAACCCACAATTCCCGGTTTAGGAGACCGATGCCTTGTCCATTAGGCCACAGGGGCTCACATGTGTGTGTGTTCCTCTAGGTTCTATTAAAAGTAGTTTTGTCTTAAAACTTCCCTCTATAATTACGTAACCATAACGGTTTTATGGTGGTGAAATTTTTAATAAATTAATATGTATGACATGTAAATGAAGTGCAGTCTTCAATAGAATCAGGTCGATCGTTCCTGAGACGATTTGTTGATTAAACCGCACCCATAAAAATACGCCGGTATTCACTGACTAGTATTCAAATCCGTTAACAGTCAACTAACTTTTACAAAGATTTAAACCTTACAACCTTTGATGTCAAAAATCAGTTCTCAAACAACTGATTTTGTGACGACGACTTAACCACTAGACCAACCCTATGAGTTGACCACCAAAAATTGAATTGCATCAAAGACTCATCTATAAAAATCTTTTGAATCACTCTCGAAGAATTTATGTTGAACCTGTTAATAACATTAATAAAGCACAGGAAACATTAATAAAATACACTTTTACACTCTTTAATAACATACATGTTCGGAAAACGTTTTTTTTTGACTCAAAAAAGTCATGAAAAGTCGAATATGGCAAAAAAACTTGTCATCGAAATTTTGGAAGGATTTGTATACTTTCCCCTAATAGTAATAGATTTACAGTTATGGCTACAAAACTGTTAAAAATAATTTCGTGTATCCCCCCCCATCCTTATTATCCGATTAGCTTAAGTTTTTACAAAATAAAAAAAGTAACGACCCCTGGTGGGACTCGAACCCACAATCCCCGGTTTAGGAGACCGATGCCTTGTCCATTAGGCCACAGGGGCTCACATGTGTGTAATTTCCTCTAGGTTTTATTAAAAGTAGTTTTGTCTTAAAACTTCCT
The DNA here is from genome assembly GCF_047948215.1 of Lycorma delicatula. NCBI lineage: Eukaryota > Metazoa > Arthropoda > Insecta > Hemiptera > Fulgoridae > Lycorma > Lycorma delicatula. Next base: position 151,802,070 of record NC_134458.1, read on the forward strand.
TCTATAAGTAACTATGGCGGTATATAATTTTTCTATTATTCTTGTGTATTTGATCATAGTTGAGTATACATATATATATAAATACACACAGAGTTTTTTTTAGTTAAATAATTAGTTTCTGTCTCTTTAGTGATCCTGGTATATTTCATTTAAAAAAAACTTACAAAACATCTTACTTATTGTTACATTTTACGGGGTCCGAATTTGTACACCTTTAATTTTTATCTTAATGTCGTATTACTAGTATAATGAAGGAAAAAAGTCAAACCTCTTAGTGAAAAATCAATTGATCACTAGTTCGACAAGAAGGTCGTGTAAATAACCACAAGTTGGAAATATAAAAAATAAAAAAATATATAATCTGTTGTATGATTCCCTTATAAGGAAACATTTAAAGTAAATTTTGTTCATTAATATAAAATCTCTTTAATGATATTAGAAAAAAATGTAATAAAATGTGAAATGGGTATTCGCTTGTCGTTAAGGATGCATACTGGAAATTATGGATTATAACAATTTTTTGTTTGTTTTAACTCAAACAGTTTAAGCCATATCTCATCTCAGCTGTTTATCAACCGATTTGAACCGTTCTTAATTCACAATAAAAGGTTTAAAATTATGTATAATAAAACGTAATTCGATAAAACTAGTATTTACTGACTATTAATGATTAAAATATTTAGCCCGCCATTTTTTAATTTCTAAATGTAACGTTTTTAAACTTACTGATTTTGTTAAAGTATTTTCATTAACATATCTCAATCCGTTATAAAGATATAAATTATTATTGGAAAAAACAAAATGGCCAATAGACGGGAAAGAAGAGATAGGTCATTTATCTGTAGGCTATTTTTTTTGACTTTGATGTCTTGAATCAACCCTTAAGATTGGCCTTCCAGGACGCCCTGTTGACGGTGGAGGGGAATATATATTGGTACCATAGTGTCTCTTTGTCCGATGGAGTCGGCAAAATTATGCAAAAACTGGGATATATATATAGGTAAATATTTGTGCCATATTTCAACTTTTTTTTGGTCAACTGGGTTCTGAGATACGGAACAAAACTGTTAAAAAAAATTTCGTGTATCCCCCCCCCATCCTTATTATCCGATTAGCTTAAATTTTTACAAAATAAAAAAATTAACGACCCCTGGTGGGACTCGAACCCACAATTCCCGGTTTAGGAGACCGATGCCTTGTCCATTAGGCCACAGGGGCTCACATGTGTGTGTGTTCCTCTAGGTTCTATTAAAAGTAGTTTTGTCTTAAAACTTCCCTCTATAATTACGTAACCATAACGGTTTTATGGTGGTGAAATTTTTAATAAATTAATATGTATGACATGTAAATGAAGTGCAGTCTTCAATAGAATCAGGTCGATCGTTCCTGAGACGATTTGTTGATTAAACCGCAGCCATAAAAATACGCCGGTATTCACTGACTAGTATTCAAATCCGTTAACAGTCAACTAACTTTTACAAAGATTTAAACCTTACAACCTTTGATGTCAAAAATCAGTTCTCAAACAACTGATTTTGTGACGACGACTTAACCACTAGACCAACCCTATGAGTTGACCACCAAAAATTGAATTGCATCAAAGACTCATCTATAAAAATCTTTTGAATCACTCTCGAAGAATTTATGTTGAACCTGTTAATAACATTAATAAAGCACAGGAAACATTAATAAAATACACTTTTACACACGTTAATAACATACATGTTCGGAAAACGTTTTTTTTGACTCAAAAAAGTCATGAAAAGTCGAATATGGCAAAAAAACTTGTCATCGAAATTTTGGAAGGATTTGTATACTTTCCCCTAATAGTAATAGATTTACAGTTATGGCTACAAAACTGTTAAAAATAATTTCGTGTATCCCCCCCCCCTCCTTATTATCCGATTAGCTTAAGTTTTTACAAAATAAAAAAAGTAACGACCCCTGGTGGGACTCGAACCCACAATCCCCGGTTTAGGAGACCGATGCCTTGTCCATTAGGCCACAGGGGCTCACATGTGTGTAATTTCCTCTAGGTTTTATTAAAAGTAGTTTTGTCTTAAAACTTCCTTCTATAAGTAACTATGGCGGTATATAATTTTTCTATTATTCTTGTGTATTTGATCATAGTTGAGTATACATATATATATAAATACACACAGAGTTTTTTTTAGTTAAATAATTAGTTTCTGTCTCTTTAGTGATCCTGGTATATTTCATTTAAAAAAAACTTACAAAACATCTTACTTATTGTTACATTTTACGGGGTCCGAATTTGTACACCTTTAATTTTTATCTTAATGTCGTATTACTAGTATAATGAAGGAAAAAAGTCAAACCTCTTAGTGAAAAATCAATTGATCACTAGTTCGACAAGAAGGTCGTGTAAATAACCACAAGTTGGAAATATAAAAAATAAAAAAATATATAATCTGTTGTATGATTCCCTTATAAGGAAACATTTAAAGTAAATTTTGTTCATTAATATAAAATCTCTTTAATGATATTAGAAAAAAATGTAATAAAATGTGAAATGGGTATTCGCTTGTCGTTAAGGATGCATACTGGAAATTATGGATTATAACAATTTTTTGTTTGTTTTAACTCAAACAGTTTAAGCCATATCTCATCTCAGCTGTTTATCAACCGATTTGAACCGTTCTTAATTCACAATAAAAGGTTTAAAATTATGTATAATAAAACGTAATTCGATAAAACTAGTATTTACTGACTATTAATGATTAAAATATTTAGCCCGCCATTTTTTAATTTTTAAATGTAACGTTTTTAAACTTACTGATTTTGTTAAAGTATTTTCATTAACATATCTCAATCCGTTATAAAGATATAAATTATTATTGGAAAAAACAAAATGGCCAATAGACGGGAAAGAAGAGATAGGTCATTTATCTGTAGGCTATTTTTTTTGACTTTGATGTCTTGAATCAACCCTTAAGATTGGCCTTCCAGGACGCCCTGTTGACGGTGGAGGGGAATATATATTGGTACCATAGTGTCTCTTTGTCCGATGGAGTCGGCAAAATTATGCAAAAACTGGGATATATATATAGGTAAATATTTGTGCCATATTTCAACTTTTTTTTGGTCAACTGGGTTCTGAGATACGGAACAAAACTGTTAAAAAAAATTTCGTGTATCCCCCCCCCATCCTTATTATCCGATTAGCTTAAATTTTTACAAAATAAAAAAATTAACGACCCCTGGTGGGACTCGAACCCACAATTCCCGGTTTAGGAGACCGATGCCTTGTCCATTAGGCCACAGGGGCTCACATGTGTGTGTGTTCCTCTAGGTTCTATTAAAAGTAGTTTTGTCTTAAAACTTCCCTCTATAATTACGTAACCATAACGGTTTTATGGTGGTGAAATTTTTAATAAATTAATATGTATGACATGTAAATGAAGTGCAGTCTTCAATAGAATCAGGTCGATCGTTCCTGAGACGATTTGTTGATTAAACCGCAGCCATAAAAATACGCCGGTATTCACTGACTAGTATTCAAATCCGTTAACAGTCAACTAACTTTTACAAAGATTTAAACCTTACAACCTTTGATGTCAAAAATCAGTTCTCAAACAACTGATTTTGTGACGACGACTTAACCACTAGACCAACCCTATGAGTTGACCACCAAAAATTGAATTGCATCAAAGACTCATCTATAAAAATCTTTTGAATCACTCTCGAAGAATTTATGTTGAACCTGTTAATAACATTAATAAAGCACAGGAAACATTAATAAAATACACTTTTACACACGTTAATAACATACATGTTCGGAAAACGTTTTTTTTGACTCAAAAAAGTCATGAAAAGTCGAATATGGCAAAAAAACTTGTCATCGAAATTTTGGAAGGATTTGTATACTTTCCCCTAATAGTAATAGATTTACAGTTATGGCTACAAAACTGTTAAAAATAATTTCGTGTATCCCCCCCCCCCTCCTTATTATCCGATTAGCTTAAGTTTTTACAAAATAAAAAAAGTAACGACCCCTGGTGGGACTCGAACCCACAATCCCCGGTTTAGGAGACCGATGCCTTGTCCATTAGGCCACAGGGGCTCACATGTGTGTAATTTCCTCTAGGTTTTATTAAAAGTAGTTTTGTCTTAAAACTTCCTTCTATAAGTAACTATGGCGGTATATAATTTTTCTATTATTCTTGTGTATTTGATCATAGTTGAGTATATATATATATATAAATACACACAGAGTTTTTTTTAGTTAAATAATTAGTTTCTGTCTCTTTAGTGATCCTGGTATATTTCATTTAAAAAAAACTTACAAAACATCTTACTTATTGTTACATTTTACGGGGTCCGAATTTGTACACCTTTAATTTTTATCTTAATGTCGTATTACTAGTATAATGAAGGAAAAAAAGTCAAACTTCTTAGTGAAAAATCAATTGATCACTAGTTCGACAAGAAGGTCGTGTAAATAACCACAAGTTGGAAATATAAAAAATGAAAAAATATATAATCTGTTGTATGATTCCCTTATAAGGAAACATTTAAAGTAAATTTTGTTCATTAATATAAAATCTCTTTAATGATATTAGAAAAAAATGTAATAAAATGTGAAATGGGTATTCGCTTGTCGTTAAGGATGCATACTGGAAATTATGGATTATAACAACTTTTTGTTTGTTTTAACTCAAACAGTTTAAGCCATATCTCATCTCAGCTGTTTATCAACCGATTTGAACCGTTCTTAATTCACAATAAAAGGTTTAAAATTATGTATAATAAAACGTAATTCGATAAAACTAGTATTTACTGACTATTAATGATTAAAATATTTAGCCCGCCATTTTTTAATTTCTAAATGTAACGTTTTTAAACTTACTGATTTTGTTAAAGTATTTTCATTAACATATCTCAATCCGTTATAAAGATATAAATTATTATTGGAAAAAACAAAATGGCCAATAGACGGGAAAGAAGAGATAGGTCATTTATCTGTAGACTATTTTTTTTGACTTTGATGTCTTGAATCAAACCTTAAGATTGGCCTTCCAGGACGCCCTGTTGACGGTGGAGGGGAATATATATTGGTACCATAGTGTCTCTTTGTCCGATGGAGTCGGCAAAATTATGCAAAAACTGGGATATATATATAGGTAAATATTTGTGCCATATTTCAACTTTTTTTGGTCAACTGGGTTCTGAGATACGGAACAAAACTGTTAAAAAAAATTTCGTGTATCCCCCCCCCATCCTTATTATCCGATTAGCTTAAATTTTTACAAAATAAAAAAATTAACGACCCCTGGTGGGACTCGAACCCACAATTCCCGGTTTAGGAGACCGATGCCTTGTCCATTAGGCCACAGGGGCTCACATGTGTGTGTGTTCCTCTAGGTTCTATTAAAAGTAGTTTTGTCTTAAAACTTCCCTCTATAATTACGTAACCATAACGGTTTTATGGTGGTGAAATTTTTAATAAATTAATATGTATGACATGTAAATGAAGTGCAGTCTTCAATAGAATCAGGTCGATCGTTCCTGAGACGATTTGTTGATTAAACCGCACCCATAAAAATACGCCGGTATTCACTGACTAGTATTCAAATCCGTTAACAGTCAACTAACTTTTACAAAGATTTAAACCTTACAACCTTTGATGTCAAAAATCAGTTCTCAAACAACTGATTTTGTGACGACGACTTAACCACTAGACCAACCCTATGAGTTGACCACCAAAAATTGAATTGCATCAAAGACTCATCTATAAAAATCTTTTGAATCACTCTCGAAGAATTTATGTTGAACCTGTTAATAACATTAATAAAGCACAGGAAACATTAATAAAATACACTTTTACACTCGTTAATAACATACATGTTCGGAAAACGTTTTTTTTTGACTCAAAAAAGTCATGAAAAGTCAAATATGGCAAAAAAACTTGTCATCGAAATTTTGGAAGGATTTGTATACTTTCCCCTAATAGTAATAGATTTACAGTTTTGGCTACAAAACTGTTAAAAATAATTTCGTGTATCCCCCCCCCCATCCTTATTATCCGATTAGCTTAAGTTTTTACAAAATAAAAAAAGTAACGACCCCTGGTGGGACTCGAACCCACAATCCCCGGTTTAGGAGACCGATGCCTTGTCCATTAGGCCACAGGGGCTCACATGTGTGTAATTTCCTCTAGGTTTTATTAAAAGTAGTTTTGTCTTAAAACTTCCTTCTATAAGTAACTATGGCGGTATATAATTTTTCTATTATTCTTGTGTATTTGATCATAGTTGAGTATACATATATATATAAATACACACAGAGTTTTTTTTAGTTAAATAATTAGTTTCTGTCTCTTTAGTGATCCTGGTATATTTCATTTAAAAAAAACTTACAAAACATCTTACTTATTGTTACATTTTACGGGGTCCGAATTTGTACACCTTTAATTTTTATCTTAATGTCGTATTACTAGTATAATGAAGGAAAAAAGTCAAACCTCTTAGTGAAAAATCAATTGATCACTAGTTCGACAAGAAGGTCGTGTAAATAACCACAAGTTGGAAATATAAAAAATAAAAAAATATATAATCTGTTGTATGATTCCCTTATAAGGAAACATTTAAAGTAAATTTTGTTCATTAATATAAAGTCTCTTTAATGATATTAGAAAAAAATGTAATAAAATGTGAAATGGGTATTCGCTTGTCGTTAAGGATGCATACTGGAAATTATGGATTATAACAATTTTTTGTTTGTTTTAACTCAAACAGTTTAAGCCATATCTCATCTCAGCTGTTTATCAACCGATTTGAACCGTTCTTAATTCACAATAAAAGGTTTAAAATTATGTATAATAAAACGTAATTCGATAAAACTAGTATTTACTGACTATTAATGATTAAAATATTTAGCCCGCCATTTTTTAATTTCTAAATGTAACGTTTTTAAACTTACTGATTTTGTTAAAGTATTTTCATTAACATATCTCAATCCGTTATAAAGATATAAATTATTATTGGAAAAAACAAAATGGCCAATAGACGGGAAAGAAGAGATAGGTCATTTATCTGTAGGCTATTTTTTTTGACTTTGATGTCTTGAATCAACCCTTAAGATTGGCCTTCCAGGACGCCCTGTTGACGGTGGAGGGGAATATATATTGGTACCATAGTGTCTCTTTGTCCGATGGAGTCGGCAAAATTATGCAAAAACTGGGATATATATATAGGTAAATATTTGTGCCATATTTCAACTTTTTTTTGGTCAACTGGGTTCTGAGATACGGAACAAAACTGTTAAAAAAAATTTCGTGTATCCCCCCCCCATCCTTATTATCCGATTAGCTTAAATTTTTACAAAATAAAAAAATTAACGACCCCTGGTGGGACTCGAACCCACAATTCCCGGTTTAGGAGACCGATGCCTTGTCCATTAGGCCACAGGGGCTCACATGTGTGTGTGTTCCTCTAGGTTCTATTAAAAGTAGTTTTGTCTTAAAACTTCCCTCTATAATTACGTAACCATAACGGTTTTATGGTGGTGAAATTTTTAATAAATTAATATGTATGACATGTAAATGAAGTGCAGTCTTCAATAGAATCAGGTCGATCGTTCCTGAGACGATTTGTTGATTAAACCGCAGCCATAAAAATACGCCGGTATTCACTGACTAGTATTCAAATCCGTTAACAGTCAACTAACTTTTACAAAGATTTAAACCTTACAACCTTTGATGTCAAAAATCAGTTCTCAAACAACTGATTTTGTGACGACGACTTAACCACTAGACCAACCCTATGAGTTGACCACCAAAAATTGAATTACATCAAAGACTCATCTATAAAAATCTTTTGAATCACTCTCGAAGAATTTATGTTGAACCTGTTAATAACATTAATAAAGCACAGGAAACATTAATAAAATACACTTTTACACACGTTCATAACATACATGTTCGGAAAACGTTTTTTTTTGACTCACAAAAGTCATGAAAAGTCGAATATGGCAAAAAAACTTGTCATCGAAATTTTGGAAGGATTTGTATACTTTCCCCTAATAGTAATAGATTTACAGTTATGGCTACAAAACTGTTAAAAATAATTTCGTGTATCCCCTTCCCCATCTTTATTATCCGATTAGCTTAAGTTTTTACAAAATAAAAAAAGTAACGACCCCTGGTGGGACTCGAACCCACAATCCCCGGTTTAGGAGACCGATGCCTTGTCCATTAGGCCACAGGGGCTCACATGTGTGTAATTTCCTCTAGGTTTTATTAAAAGTAGTTTTGTCTTAAAACTTCCTTCTAAAGTAACCATGGCGGTATATAATTTTTCTATTATTCTTGTGTATTTGATCATAGTTGAGTATATATATATAAATACACACAGAGTTTTTTTTAGTTAAATAATTAGTTTCTGTCTCTTTAGTGATCCTGGTATATTTCATTTAAAAAAAACTTACAAAACATCTTACTTATTGTTACATTTTACGGGGTCCGAATTTGTACACCTTTAATTTTTATCTTAATGTCGTATTACTAGTATAATGAAGAAAATAAAATTCAAACTTCTTAGTGAAAAATCAATTGATCACTAGTTCGACAAGAAGGTCGTGTAAATAACCACAAGTTGGAAATATAAAAAATAAAAAAATATATAATCTGTTGTATGATTCCCTTATAAGGAAACATTTAAAGTAAATTTTGTTCATTAATATAAAATCTCTTTAATGATATTAGAAAAAAATATAATAAAATGTGAAATGGGTATTCGCTTGTCGTTAAGGATGCATACTGGAAATTATGGATTATAACAATTTTTTGTTTGTTTTAACTCAAACAGTTTAAGCCATATCGCATCTCAGCTGTTTATCAACCGATTTGAACCGTTCTTAATTCACAATAAAAGGTTTAAAATTATGTATAATAAAACGTAATTCGATAAAACTAGTATTTACTGACTATTAATGATTAAAATATTTAGCCCGCCATTTTTTAGTTTCTAAATGTAACGTTTTTAAACTTACTGATTTTGTTAAAGTATTTTCATTAACATATCTCAATCCGTTATAAAGATATAAATTATTATTGGAAAAAACAAAATGGCCAATAGACGGGAAAGAAGAGATAGGTCATTTATCTGTGGGCTATTTTTTTTGACTTTGATGTCTTGAATCAACCCTTAAGATTGGCCTTCCAGGACGCCCTGTTGACGGTGGAGGGGAATATATATTGGTACCATAGTGTCTCTTTGTCCGATGGAGTCGGCAAAATTATGCAAAAACTGGGATATATATATAGGTAAATATTTGTGCCATATTTCAACTTTTTTTGGTCAACTGGGTTCTGAGATACGGAACAAAACTGTTAAAAAAAATTTCGTGTATCCCCCCCCATCCTTATTATCCGATTAGCTTAAATTTTTACAAAATAAAAAAATTAACGACCCCTGGTGGGACTCGAACCCACAATTCCCGGTTTAGGAGACCGATGCCTTGTCCATTAGGCCACAGGGGCTCACATGTGCGTGTGTTCCTCTAGGTTTTATTAAAAGTAGTTTGGTCTTAAAACTTCCCTCTATAATTACGTAACCATAACGGTTTTATCGTGGTGAAATTTTTAATAAATTAATATGTATGACATGTAAATGAAGTGCAGTCTTCAATAGAATCAGGTCGATCGTTCCTGAGGCGATTTGTTGATTAAACCGCACCCATAAAAATACGCCGGTATTCACTGACTAGTATTCAAATCCGTTAACAGTCAACTAACTTTTACAAAGATTTAAACCTCACAACCTTTGATGTCAAAAATCAGTTCTTAAACAACTGATTTTGTGACGACGAATTAACCACTAGACTAACCCTATGGGCTGACCACCAAAAATTGAATTACATCAAAGACTCATCTATAAAAATCTTTTGAATCACTCTCGAAGAATTTATGTTGAACCTGTTAATAACATTAATAAAGCACAGGAAACATTAATAAAATACACTTTTACACACGTTAATAACATACATGTTCGGAAAACGTTTTTTTTGACTCAAAAAAGTCATGAAAAGTCGAATATGGCAAAAAAACTTGTCATCGAAATTTTGGAAGGATTTGTATACTTTCCCCTAATAGTAATAGATTTACAGTTATGGCTACAAAACTGTTAAAAATAATTTCGTGTATCCCCCCCCCCCTCCTTATTATCCGATTAGCTTAAGTTTTTACAAAATAAAAAAAGTAACGACCCCTGGTGGGACTCGAACCCACAATCCCCGGTTTAGGAGACCGATGCCTTGTCCATTAGGCCACAGGGGCTCACATGTGTGTAATTTCCTCTAGGTTTTATTAAAAGTAGTTTTGTCTTAAAACTTCCTTCTATAAGTAACTATGGCGGTATATAATTTTTCTATTATTCTTGTGTATTTGATCATAGTTGAGTATATATATATATATAAATACACACAGAGTTTTTTTTAGTTAAATAATTAGTTTCTGTCTCTTTAGTGATCCTGGTATATTTCATTTAAAAAAAACTTACAAAACATCTTACTTATTGTTACATTTTACGGGGTCCGAATTTGTACACCTTTAATTTTTATCTTAATGTCGTATTACTAGTATAATGAAGGAAAACAAGTCAAACTTCTTAGTGAAAAATCAATTGATCACTAGTTCGACAAGAAGGTCGTGTAAATAACCACAAGTTGGAAATATAAAAAATAAAAAAATATATAATCTGTTGTATGATTCCCTTATAAGGAAACATTTAAAGTAAATTTTGTTCATTAATATAAAATCTCTTTAATGATATTAGAAAAAAATGTAATAAAATGTGAAATGGGTATTCGCTTGTCGTTAAGGATGCATACTGGAAATTATGGATTATAACAATTTTTTGTTTGTTTTAACTCAAACAGTTTAAGCCATATCTCATCTCAGCTGTTTATCAACCGATTTGAACCGTTCTTAATTCACAATAAAAGGTTTAAAATTATGTATAATAAAACGTAATTCGATAAAACTAGTACTTACTGACTATTAATGATTAAAATATTTAGCCCGCCATTTTTTAATTTCTAAATGTAACGTTTTTAAACTTACTGATTTTGTTAAAGTATTTTCATTAACATATCTCAATCCGTTATAAAGATATAAATTATTATTGGAAAAAACAAAATGGCCAATAGACGGGAAAGAAGAGATAGGTCATTTATCTGTAGGCTATTTTTTTTTACTTTGATGTCTTGAATCAAACCTTAAGATTGGCCTTCCAGGACGCCCTGTTGACGGTGGAGGGGAATATATATTGGTACCATAGTGTCTCTTTGTCCGATGGAGTCGGCAAAATTATGCAAAAACTGGGATATATATATAGGTAAATATTTGTGCCATATTTCAACTTTTTTTGGTCAACTGGGTTCTGAGATACGGAACAAAACTGTTAAAAAAAATTTCGTGTATCCCCCCCCCATCCTTATTATCCGATTAGCTTAAATTTTTACAAAATAAAAAAATTAACGACCCCTGGTGGGACTCGAACCCACAATTCCCGGTTTAGGAGACCGATGCCTTGTCCATTAGGCCACAGGGGCTCACATGTGTGTGTGTTCCTCTAGGTTCTATTAAAAGTAGTTTTGTCTTAAAACTTCCCTCTATAATTACGTAACCATAACGGTTTTATGGTGGTGAAATTTTTAATAAATTAATATGTATGACATGTAAATGAAGTGCAGTCTTCAATAGAATCAGGTCGATCGTTCCTGAGACGATTTGTTGATTAAACCGCACCCATAAAAATACGCCTATATTCACTGACTAGTATTCAAATCCGTTAACAGTCAACTAACTTTTACAAAGATTTAAACCTTACAACCTTTGATGTCAAAAATCAGTTCTCAAACAACTGATTTTGTGACGACGACTTAACCACTAGACCAACCCTATGAGTTGACCACCAAAAATTGAATTGCATCAAAGACTCATCTATAAAAATCTTTTGAATCACTCTCGAAGAATTTATGTTGAACCTGTTAATAACATTAATAAAGCACAGGAATCATTAATAAAATACACTTTTACACTCGTTAATAACATACATGTTCGGAAAACGTTTTTTTTTGACTCAAAAAAGTCATGAAAAGTCAAATATGGCAAAAAAACTTGTCATCGAAATTTTGGAAGGATTTGTATACTTTCCCCTAATAGTAATAGATTTACAGTTTTGGCTACAAAACTGTTAAAAATAATTTCGTGTATCCCCCCCCATCCTTATTATCCGATTAGCTTAAGTTTTTACAAAATAAAAAAAGTAACGACCCCTGGTGGGACTCGAACCCACAATCCCCGGTTTAGGAGACCGATGCCTTGTCCATTAGGCCACAGGGGCTCACATGTGTGTAATTTCCTCTAGGTTTTATTAAAAGTAGTTTTGTCTTATAACTTCCTTCTATAAGTAACTATGGCGGTATATAATTTTTCTATTATTCTTGTGTATTTGATCATAGTTGAGTATATATATATATATAAATACACACAGAGTTTTTTTTAGTTAAATAATTAGTTTCTGTCTCTTTAGTGATCCTGGTATATTTCATTTAAAAAAAACTTACAAAACATCTTACTTATTGTTACATTTTACGGGGTCCGAATTTGTACACCATTAATTTTTATCTTAATGTCGTATTACTAGTATAATGAAGGAAAAAAGTCAAACCTCTTAGTGAAAAATCAATTGATCACTAGTTCGACAAGAAGGTCGTGTAAATAACCACAAGTTGGAAATATAAAAAATAAAAAAATATATAATCTGTTGTATGATTCCCTTATAAGGAAACATTTAAAGTAAATTTTGTTCATTAATATAAAATCTCTTTAATGATATTAGAAAAAAATGTAATAAAATGTGAAATGGGTATTCGCTTGTCGTTAAGGATGCATACTGGAAATTATGGATTATAACAATTTTTTGTTTGTTTTAACTCAAACAGTTTAAGCCATATCTCATCTCAGCTGTTTATCAACCGATTTGAACCGTTCTTAATTCACAATAAAAGGTTTAAAATTATGTATAATAAAACGTAATTCGATAAAACTAGTACTTACTGACTATTAATGATTAAAATATTTAGCCCGCCATTTTTTAATTTCTAAATGTAACGTTTTTAAACTTACTGATTTTGTTAAAGTATTTTCATTAACATATCTCAATCCGTTATAAAGATATAAATTATTATTGGAAAAAACAAAATGGCCAATAGACGGGAAAGAAGAGATAGGTCATTTATCTGTAGGCTATTTTTTTTGACTTTGATGTCTTGAATCAAACCTTAAGATTGGCCTTCCAGGACGCCCTGTTGACGGTGGAGGGGAATATATATTGGTACCATAGTGTCTCTTTGTCCGATGGAGTCGGCAAAATTATGCAAAAACTGGGATATATATATAGGTAAATATTTGTGCCATATTTCAACTTTTTTTGGTCAACTGGGTTCTGAGATACGGAACAAAACTGTTAAAAAAAATTTCGTGTATCCCCCCCCCATCCTTATTATCCGATTAGCTTAAATTTTTACAAAATAAAAAAATTAACGACCCCTGGTGGGACTCGAACCCACAATTCCCGGTTTAGGAGACCGATGCCTTGTCCATTAGGCCACAGGGGCTCACATGTGTGTGTGTTCCTCTAGGTTCTATTAAAAGTAGTTTTGTCTTAAAACTTCCCTCTATAATTACGTAACCATAACGGTTTTATGGTGGTGAAATTTTTAATAAATTAATATGTATGACATGTAAATGAAGTGCAGTCTTCAATAGAATCAGGTCGATCGTTCCTGAGACGATTTGTTGATTAAACCGCACCCATAAAAATACGCCTATATTCACTGACTAGTATTCAAATCCGTTAACAGTCAACTAACTTTTACAAAGATTTAAACCTTACAACCTTTGATGTCAAAAATCAGTTCTCAAACAACTGATTTTGTGACGACGACTTAACCACTAGACCAACCCTATGAGTTGACCACCAAAAATTGAATTGCATCAAAGACTCATCTATAAAAATCTTTTGAATCACTCTCGAAGAATTTATGTTGAACCTGTTAATAACATTAATAAAGCACAGGAATCATTAATAAAATACACTTTTACACTCGTTAATAACATACATGTTCGGAAAACGTTTTTTTTTGACTCAAAAAAGTCATGAAAAGTCAAATATGGCAAAAAAACTTGTCATCGAAATTTTGGAAGGATTTGTATACTTTCCCCTAATAGTAATAGATTTACAGTTTTGGCTACAAAACTGTTAAAAATAATTTCGTGTATCCCCCCCCATCCTTATTATCCGATTAGCTTAAGTTTTTACAAAATAAAAAAAGTAACGACCCCTGGTGGGACTCGAACCCACAATCCCCGGTTTAGGAGACCGATGCCTTGTCCATTAGGCCACAGGGGCTCACATGTGTGTAATTTCCTCTAGGTTTTATTAAAAGTAGTTTTGTCTTATAACTTCCTTCTATAAGTAACTATGGCGGTATATAATTTTTCTATTATTCTTGTGTATTTGATCATAGTTGAGTATATATATATATATAAATACACACAGAGTTTTTTTTAGTTAAATAATTAGTTTCTGTCTCTTTAGTGATCCTGGTATATTTCATTTAAAAAAAACTTACAAAACATCTTACTTATTGTTACATTTTACGGGGTCCGAATTTGTACACCATTAATTTTTATCTTAATGTCGTATTACTAGTATAATGAAGGAAAAAAGTCAAACCTCTTAGTGAAAAATCAATTGATCACTAGTTCGACAAGAAGGTCGTGTAAATAACCACAAGTTGGAAATATAAAAAATAAAAAAATATATAATCTGTTGTATGATTCCCTTATAAGGAAACATTTAAAGTAAATTTTGTTCATTAATATAAAATCTCTTTAATGATATTAGAAAAAAATGTAATAAAATGTGAAATGGGTATTCGCTTGTCGTTAAGGATGCATACTGGAAATTATGGATTATAACAATTTTTTGTTTGTTTTAACTCAAACAGTTTAAGCCATATCTCATCTCAGCTGTTTATCAACCGATTTGAACCGTTCTTAATTCACAATAAAAGGTTTAAAATTATGTATAATAAAACGTAATTCGATAAAACTAGTATTTACTGACTATTAATAATTAAAATATTTAGCCCGCCATTTTTTAATTTCTAAATGTAACGTTTTTAAACTTACTGATTTTGTTAAAGTATTTTCATTAACATATCTCAATCCGTTATAAAGATATAAATTATTATTGGAAAAAACAAAATGGCCAATAGACGGGAAAGAAGAGATAGGTCATTTATCTGTAGGCTATTTTTTTTGACTTTGATGTCTTGAATCAACCCTTAAGATTGGCCTTCCAGGACGCCCTGTTGACGGTGGAGGGGAATATATATTGGTACCATAGTGTCTCTTTGTCCGATGGAGTCGGCAAAATTATGCAAAAACTGGGATATATATATAGGTAAATATTTGTGCCATATTTCAACTTTTTTTTGGTCAACTGGGTTCTGAGATACGGAACAAAACTGTTAAAAAAAATTTCGTGTATCCCCCCCATCCTTATTATCCGATTAGCTTAAATTTTTACAAAATAAAAAAATTAACGACCCCTGGTGGGACTCGAACCCACAATTCCCGGTTTAGGAGACCGATGCCTTGTCCATTAGGCCACAGGGGCTCACATGTGTGTGTGTTCCTCTAGGTTCTATTAAAAGTAGTTTTGTCTTAAAACTTCCCTCTATAATTACGTAACCATAACGGTTTTATGGTGGTGAAATTTTTAATAAATTAATATGTATGACATGTAAATGAAGTGCAGTCTTCAATAGAATCAGGTCGATCGTTCCTGAGACGATTTGTTGATTAAACCGCAGCCATAAAAATACGCCGGTATTCACTGACTAGTATTCAAATCCGTTAACAGTCAACTAACTTTTACAAAGATTTAAACCTTACAACCTTTGATGTCAAAAATCAGTTCTCAAACAACTGATTTTGTGACGACGACTTAACCACTAGACCAACCCTATGAGTTGACCACCAAAAATTGAATTACATCAAAGACTCATCTATAAAAATCTTTTGAATCACTCTCGAAGAATTTATGTTGAACCTGTTAATAACATTAATAAAGCACAGGAAACATTAATAAAATACACTTTTACACACGTTCATAACATACATGTTCGGAAAACGTTTTTTTTTGACTCACAAAAGTCATGAAAAGTCGAATATGGCAAAAAAACTTGTCATCGAAATTTTGGAAGGATTTGTATACTTTCCCCTAATAGTAATAGATTTACAGTTATGGCTACAAAACTGTTAAAAATAATTTCGTGTATCCCCTTCCCCATCCTTATTATCCGATTAGCTTAAGTTTTTACAAAATAAAAAAAGTAACGACCCCTGGTGGGACTCGAACCCACAATCCCCGGTTTAGGAGACCGATGCCTTGTCCATTAGGCCACAGGGGCTCACATGTGTGTAATTTCCTCTAGGTTTTATTAAAAGTAGTTTTGTCTTAAAACTTCCTTCTAAAGTAACCATGGCGGTATATAATTTTTCTATTATTCTTGTGTATTTGATCATAGTTGAGTATATATATATAAATACACACAGAGTTTTTTTTAGTTAAATAATTAGTTTCTGTCTCTTTAGTGATCCTGGTATATTTCATTTAAAAAAAACATACAAAACATCTTACTTATTGTTACATTTTACGGGGTCCGAATTTGTACACCTTTAATTTTTATCTTAATGTCGTATTACTAGTATAATGAAGGAAAAAAAGTCAAACTTCTTAGTGAAAAATCAATTGATCACTAGTTCGACAAGAAGGTCGTGTAAATAACCACAAGTTGGAAATATAAAAAATGAAAAAATATATAATCTGTTGTATGATTCCCTTATAAGGAAACATTTAAAGTAAATTTTGTTCATTAATATAAAATCTCTTTAATGATATTAGAAAAAAATGTAATAAAATGTGAAATGGGTATTCGCTTGTCGTTAAGGATGCATACTGGAAATTATGGATTATAACAACTTTTTGTTTGTTTTAACTCAAACAGTTTAAGCCATATCTCATCTCAGCTGTTTATCAACCGATTTGAACCGTTCTTAATTCACGATAAAAGGTTTAAAATTATGTATAATAAAACGTAATTCGATAAAAATTGTATTTACTGACTATTAATGATTAAAATATTTAGCCCGCCATTTTTTAATTTCTAAATGTAACGTTTTTAAACTTACTGATTTTGTTAAAGTATTTTCATTAACATATCTCAATCCGTTATAAAGATATAAATTATTATTGGAAAAAACAAAATGGCCAATAGACGGGAAAGAAGAGATAGGTCATTTATCTGTAGGCTATTTTTTTTGACTTTGATGTCTTGAATCAACCCTTAAGATTGGCCTTCCAGGACGCCCTGTTGACGGTGGAGGGGAATATATATTGGTACCATAGTGTCTCTTTGTCCGATGGAGTCGGCAAAATTATGCAAAAACTGGGATATATATATAGGTAAATATTTGTGCCATATTTCAACTTTTTTTGGTCAACTGGGTTCTGAGATACGGAACAAAACTGTTAAAAAAAATTTCGTGTATCCCCCCCCCATCCTTATTATCCGATTAGCTTAAATTTTTACAAAATAAAAAAATTAACGACCCCTGGTGGGACTCGAACCCACAATTCCCGGTTTAGGAGACCGATGCCTTGTCCATTAGGCCACAGGGGCTCACATGTGTGTGTGTTCCTCTAGGTTTTATTAAAAGTAGTTTTGTCTTAAAACTTCCCTCTATAATTACGTAACCATAACGGTTTTATGGTGGTGAAATTTTTAATAAATTAATATGTATGACATGTAAATGAAGTGCAGTCTTCAATAGAATCAGGTCGATCGTTCCTGAGGCGATTTGTTGATTAAACCGCACCCGTAAAAATACGCCGGTATTCACTGACTAGTATTCAAATCCGTTAACAGTCAACTAACTTTTACAAAGATTTAAACCTCACAACCTTTGATGTCAAAAATCAGTTCTTAAACAACTGATTTTGTGACGACGAATTAACCACTAGACTAACCCTATGGGCTGACCACCAAAACTTGAATTACATCAAAGACTCATCTATAAAAATCTTTTGAATCACTCTCGAAGAATTTATGTTGAACCTGTTAATAACATTAATAAAGCACAGGAAACATTAATAAAATACACTTTTACACACGTTAATAACATACATGTTCGGAAAACGTTTTTTTTTGACTCAAAAAAGTCATGAAAAGTCGAATATGGCAAAAAAACTTGTCATCGAAATTTTGGAAGGATTTGTATACTTTCCCCTAATAGTAATAGATTTACAGTTATGGCTACAAAACTGTTAAAAATAATTTCGTGTATCCCCCCCCCTCCTTATTATCCGATTAGCTTAAGTTTTTACAAAATAAAAAAAGTAACGACCCCTGGTGGGACTCGAACCCACAATCCCCGGTTTAGGAGACCGATGCCTTGTCCATTAGGCCACAGGGGCTCACATGTGTGTAATTTCCTCTAGGTTTTATTAAAAGTAGTTTTGTCTTAAAACTTCCTTCTATAAGTAACTATGGCGGTATATAATTTTTCTATTATTCTTGTGTATTTGATCATAGTTGAGTATATATATATAAATACACACAGAGTTTTTTTTAGTTAAATAATTAGTTTCTGTCTCTTTAGTGATCCTGGTATATTTCATTTAAAAAAAACATACAAAACATCTTACTTATTGTTACATTTTACGGGGTCCGAATTTGTACACCTTTAATTTTTATCTTAATGTCGTATTACTAGTATAATGAAGGAAAAAAAGTCAAACTTCTTAGTGAAAAATCAATTGATCACTAGTTCGACAAGAAGGTCGTGTAAATAACCACAAGTTGGAAATATAAAAAATGAAAAAATATATAATCTGTTGTATGATTCCCTTATAAGGAAACATTTAAAGTAAATTTTGTTCATTAATATAAAATCTCTTTAATGATATTAGAAAAAAATGTAATAAAATGTGAAATGGGTATTCGCTTGTCGTTAAGGATGCATACTGGAAATTATGGATTATAACAACTTTTTGTTTGTTTTAACTCAAACAGTTTAAGCCATATCTCATCTCAGCTGTTTATCAACCGATTTGAACCGTTCTTAATTCACGATAAAAGGTTTAAAATTATGTATAATAAAACGTAATTCGATAAAAATTGTATTTACTGACTATTAATGATTAAAATATTTAGCCCGCCATTTTTTAATTTCTAAATGTAACGTTTTTAAACTTACTGATTTTGTTAAAGTATTTTCATTAACATATCTCAATCCGTTATAAAGATATAAATTATTATTGGAAAAAACAAAATGGCCAATAGACGGGAAAGAAGAGATAGGTCATTTATCTGTAGGCTATTTTTTTTGACTTTGATGTCTTGAATCAACCCTTAAGATTGGCCTTCCAGGACGCCCTGTTGACGGTGGAGGGGAATATATATTGGTACCATAGTGTCTCTTTGTCCGATGGAGTCGGCAAAATTATGCAAAAACTGGGATATATATATAGGTAAATATTTGTGCCATATTTCAACTTTTTTTGGTCAACTGGGTTCTGAGATACGGAACAAAACTGTTAAAAAAAATTTCGTGTATCCCCCCCCCATCCTTATTATCCGATTAGCTTAAATTTTTACAAAATAAAAAAATTAACGACCCCTGGTGGGACTCGAACCCACAATTCCCGGTTTAGGAGACCGATGCCTTGTCCATTAGGCCACAGGGGCTCACATGTGTGTGTGTTCCTCTAGGTTTTATTAAAAGTAGTTTTGTCTTAAAACTTCCCTCTATAATTACGTAACCATAACGGTTTTATGGTGGTGAAATTTTTAATAAATTAATATGTATGACATGTAAATGAAGTGCAGTCTTCAATAGAATCAGGTCGATCGTTCCTGAGGCGATTTGTTGATTAAACCGCACCCATAAAAATACGCCGGTATTCACTGACTAGTATTCAAATCCGTTAACAGTCAACTAACTTTTACAAAGATTTAAACCTCACAACCTTTGATGTCAAAAATCAGTTCTTAAACAACTGATTTTGTGACGACGAATTAACCACTAGACTAACCCTATGGGCTGACCACCAAAACTTGAATTACATCAAAGACTCATCTATAAAAATCTTTTGAATCACTCTCGAAGAATTTATGTTGAACCTGTTAATAACATTAATAAAGCACAGGAAACATTAATAAAATACACTTTTACACACGTTAATAACATACATGTTCGGAAAACGTTTTTTTTTGACTCAAAAAAGTCATGAAAAGTCGAATATGGCAAAAAAACTTGTCATCGAAATTTTGGAAGGATTTGTATACTTTCCCCTAATAGTAATAGATTTACAGTTATGGCTACAAAACTGTTAAAAATAATTTCGTGTATCCCCTTCCCCATCCTTATTATCCGATTAGCTTAAGTTTTTACAAAATAAAAAAAGTAACGACCCCTGGTGGGACTCGAACCCACAATCCCCGGTTTAGGAGACCGATGCCTTGTCCATTAGGCCACAGGGGCTCACATGTGTGTAATTTCCTCTAGGTTTTATTAAAAGTAGTTTTGTCTTAAAACTTCCTTCTAAAGTAACCATGGCGGTATATAATTTTTCTATTATTCTTGTGTATTTGATCATAGTTGAGTATATATATATAAATACACACAGAGTTTTTTTTAGTTAAATAATTAGTTTCTGTCTCTTTAGTGATCCTGGTATATTTCATTTAAAAAAAACATACAAAACATCTTACTTATTGTTACATTTTACGGGGTCCGAATTTGTACACCTTTAATTTTTATCTTAATGTCGTATTACTAGTATAATGAAGGAAAAAAAGTCAAACTTCTTAGTGAAAAATCAATTGATCACTAGTTCGACAAGAAGGTCGTGTAAATAACCACAAGTTGGAAATATAAAAAATGAAAAAATATATAATCTGTTGTATGATTCCCTTATAAGGAAACATTTAAAGTAAATTTTGTTCATTAATATAAAATCTCTTTAATGATATTAGAAAAAAATGTAATAAAATGTGAAATGGGTATTCGCTTGTCGTTAAGGATGCATACTGGAAATTATGGATTATAACAACTTTTTGTTTGTTTTAACTCAAACAGTTTAAGCCATATCTCATCTCAGCTGTTTATCAACCGATTTGAACCGTTCTTAATTCACGATAAAAGGTTTAAAATTATGTATAATAAAACGTAATTCGATAAAAATTGTATTTACTGACTATTAATGATTAAAATATTTAGCCCGCCATTTTTTAATTTCTAAATGTAACGTTTTTAAACTTACTGATTTTGTTAAAGTATTTTCATTAACATATCTCAATCCGTTATAAAGATATAAATTATTATTGGAAAAAACAAAATGGCCAATAGACGGGAAAGAAGAGATAGGTCATTTATCTGTAGGCTATTTTTTTTGACTTTGATGTCTTGAATCAACCCTTAAGATTGGCCTTCCAGGACGCCCTGTTGACGGTGGAGGGGAATATATATTGGTACCATAGTGTCTCTTTGTCCGATGGAGTCGGCAAAATTATGCAAAAACTGGGATATATATATAGGTAAATATTTGTGCCATATTTCAACTTTTTTTGGTCAACTGGGTTCTGAGATACGGAACAAAACTGTTAAAAAAAATTTCGTGTATCCCCCCCCCATCCTTATTATCCGATTAGCTTAAATTTTTACAAAATAAAAAAATTAACGACCCCTGGTGGGACTCGAACCCACAATTCCCGGTTTAGGAGACCGATGCCTTGTCCATTAGGCCACAGGGGCTCACATGTGTGTGTGTTCCTCTAGGTTTTATTAAAAGTAGTTTTGTCTTAAAACTTCCCTCTATAATTACGTAACCATAACGGTTTTATGGTGGTGAAATTTTTAATAAATTAATATGTATGACATGTAAATGAAGTGCAGTCTTCAATAGAATCAGGTCGATCGTTCCTGAGGCGATTTGTTGATTAAACCGCACCCATAAAAATACGCCGGTATTCACTGACTAGTATTCAAATCCGTTAACAGTCAACTAACTTTTACAAAGATTTAAACCTCACAACCTTTGATGTCAAAAATCAGTTCTTAAACAACTGATTTTGTGACGACGAATTAACCACTAGACTAACCCT
Source organism: Lycorma delicatula (assembly GCF_047948215.1). Classification (NCBI taxonomy): domain Eukaryota; kingdom Metazoa; phylum Arthropoda; class Insecta; order Hemiptera; family Fulgoridae; genus Lycorma; species Lycorma delicatula. The sequence continues at coordinate 151,824,336 of NC_134458.1, forward strand.
ATGGGCTGACCACCAAAACTTGAATTACATCAAAGACTCATCTATAAAAATCTTTTGAATCACTCTCGAAGAATTTATGTTGAACCTGTTAATAACATTAATAAAGCACAGGAAACATTAATAAAATACACTTTTACACACGTTAATAACATACATGTTCGGAAAACGTTTTTTTTTGACTCAAAAAAGTCATGAAAAGTCGAATATGGCAAAAAAACTTGTCATCGAAATTTTGGAAGGATTTGTATACTTTCCCCTAATAGTAATAGATTTACAGTTATGGCTACAAAACTGTTAAAAATAATTTCGTGTATCCCCCCCCCTCCTTATTATCCGATTAGCTTAAGTTTTTACAAAATAAAAAAAGTAACGACCCCTGGTGGGACTCGAACCCACAATCCCCGGTTTAGGAGACCGATGCCTTGTCCATTAGGCCACAGGGGCTCACATGTGTGTAATTTCCTCTAGGTTTTATTAAAAGTAGTTTTGTCTTAAAACTTCCTTCTATAAGTAACTATGGCGGTATATAATTTTTCTATTATTCTTGTGTATTTGATCATAGTTGAGTATATATATATATATAAATACACACAGAGTTTTTTTTAGTTAAATAATTAGTTTCTGTCTCTTTAGTGATCCTGGTATATTTCATTTAAAAAAAACTTACAAAACATCTTACTTATTGTTACATTTTACGGGGTCCGAATTTGTACACCTTTAATTTTTATCTTAATGTCGTATTACTAGTATAATGAAGGAAAAAAAGTCAAACTTCTTAGTGAAAAATCAATTGATCACTAGTTCGACAAGAAGGTCGTGTAAATAACCACAAGTTGGAAATATAAAAAATAAAAAAATATATAATCTGTTGTATGATTCCCTTATAAGGAAACATTTAAAGTAAATTTTGTTCATTAATATAAAATCTCTTTAATGATATTAGAAAAAAATGTAATAAAATGTGAAATGGGTATTCGCTTGTCGTTAAGGATGCATACTGGAAATTATGGATTATAACAATTTTTTGTTTGTTTTAACTCAAACAGTTTAAGCCATATCTCATCTCAGCTGTTTATCAACCGATTTGAACCGTTCTTAATTCACAATAAAAGGTTTAAAATTATGTATAATAAAACGTAATTCGATAAAACTAGTATTTACTGACTATTAATGATTAAAATATTTAGCCCGCCATTTTTTAATTTCTAAATGTAACGTTTTTAAACTTACTGATTTTGTTAAAGTATTTTCATTAACATATCTCAATCCGTTATAAAGATATAAATTATTATTGGAAAAAACAAAATGGCCAATAGACGGGAAAGAAGAGATAGGTCATTTATCTGTAGGCTATTTTTTTTGACTTTGATGTCTTGAATCAACCCTTAAGATTGGCCTTCCAGGACGCCCTGTTGACGGTGGAGGGGAATATATATTGGTACCATAGTGTCTCTTTGTCCGATGGAGTCGGCAAAATTATGCAAAAACTGGGATATATATATAGGTAAATATTTGTGCCATATTTCAACTTTTTTTTGGTCAACTGGGTTCTGAGATACGGAACAAAACTGTTAAAAAAAATTTCGTGTATCCCCCCCCCCATCCTTATTATCCGATTAGCTTAAAGTTTTACAAAATAAAAAAATTAACGACCCCTGGTGGGACTCGAACCCACAATTCCCGGTTTAGGAGACCGATGCCTTGTCCATTAGGCCACAGGGGCTCACATGTGTGTGTGTTCCTCTAGGTTCTATTAAAAGTAGTTTTGTCTTAAAACTTCCCTCTATAATTACGTAACCATAACGGTTTTATGGTGGTGAAATTTTTTATAAATTAATATGTATGACATGTAAATGAAGTGCAGTCTTCAATAGAATCAGGTCGATCGTTCCTGAGACGATTTGTTGATTAAACCGCAGCCATAAAAATACGCCGGTATTCACTGACTAGTATTCAAATCCGTTAACAGTCAACTAACTTTTACAAAGATTTAAACCTTACAACCTTTGATGTCAAAAATCAGTTCTCAAACAACTGATTTTGTGACGACGACTTAACCACTAGACCAACCCTATGAGTTGACCACCAAAAATTGAATTACATCAAAGACTCATCTATAAAAATCTTTTGAATCACTCTCGAAGAATTTATGTTGAACCTGTTAATAACATTAATAAAGCACAGGAAACATTAATAAAATACACTTTTACACTCGTTAATAACATACATGTTCGGAAAACGTTTTTTTTTGACTCAAAAAAGTCATGAAAAGTCGAATATGGCAAAAAAACTTGTCATCGAAATTTTGGAAGGATTTGTATACTTTCCCCTAATAGTAATAGATTTACAGTTATGGCTACAAAACTGTTAAAAATAATTTCGTGTATCCCCCCCCCCATCCTTATTATCCGATTAGCTTAAGTTTTTACAAAATAAAAAAAGTAACGACCCCTGGTGGGACTCGAACCCACAATCCCCGGTTTAGGAGACCGATGCCTTGTCCATTAGGCCACAGGGGCTCACATGTGTGTAATTTCCTCTAGGTTTTATTAAAAGTAGTTTTGTCTTAAAACTTCCTTCTATAAGTAACTATGGCGGTATATAATTTTTCTATTATTCTTGTGTATTTGATCATAGTTGAGTATATATATATATATATAAATACACACAGAGTTTTTTTTAGTTAAATAATTAGTTTCTGTCTCTTTAGTGATCCTGGTATATTTCATTTAAAAAAAACTTACAAAACATCTTACTTATTGTTACATTTTACGGGGTCCGAATTTGTACACCTTTAATTTTTATCTTAATGTCGTATTACTAGTATAATGAAGGAAAAAAGTCAAACCTCTTAGTGAAAAATCAATTGATCACTAGTTCGACAAGAAGGTCGTGTAAATAACCACAAGTTGGAAATATAAAAAATAAAAAAATATATAATCTGTTGTATGATTCCCTTATAAGGAAACATTTAAAGTAAATTTTGTTCATTAATATAAAATCTCTTTAATGATATTAGAAAAAAATGTAATAAAATGTGAAATGGGTATTCGCTTGTCGTTAAGGATGCATACTGGAAATTATGGATTATAACAATTTTTTGTTTGTTTTAACTCAAACAGTTTAAGCCATATCTCATCTCAGCTGTTTATCAACCGATTTGAACCGTTCTTAATTCACAATAAAAGGTTTAAAATTATGTATAATAAAACGTAATTCGATAAAACTAGTATTTACTGACTATTAATGATTAAAATATTTAGCCCGCCATTTTTTAATTTCTAAATGTAACGTTTTTAAACTTACTGATTTTGTTAAAGTATTTTCATTAACATATCTCAATCCGTTATAAAGATATAAATTATTATTGGAAAAAACAAAATGGCCAATAGACGGGAAAGAAGAGATAGGTCATTTATCTGTAGGCTATTTTTTTTGACTTTGATGTCTTGAATCAACCCTTAAGATTGGCCTTCCAGGACGCCCTGTTGACGGTGGAGGGGAATATATATTGGTACCATAGTGTCTCTTTGTCCGATGGAGTCGGCAAAATTATGCAAAAACTGGGATATATATATAGGTAAATATTTGTGCCATATTTCAACTTTTTTTTGGTCAACTGGGTTCTGAGATACGGAACAAAACTGTTAAAAAAAATTTCGTGTATCCCCCCCCCCATCCTTATTATCCGATTAGCTTAAAGTTTTACAAAATAAAAAAATTAACGACCCCTGGTGGGACTCGAACCCACAATTCCCGGTTTAGGAGACCGATGCCTTGTCCATTAGGCCACAGGGGCTCACATGTGTGTGTGTTCCTCTAGGTTCTATTAAAAGTAGTTTTGTCTTAAAACTTCCCTCTATAATTACGTAACCATAACGGTTTTATGGTGGTGAAATTTTTTATAAATTAATATGTATGACATGTAAATGAAGTGCAGTCTTCAATAGAATCAGGTCGATCGTTCCTGAGACGATTTGTTGATTAAACCGCAGCCATAAAAATACGCCGGTATTCACTGACTAGTATTCAAATCCGTTAACAGTCAACTAACTTTTACAAAGATTTAAACCTTACAACCTTTGATGTCAAAAATCAGTTCTCAAACAACTGATTTTGTGACGACGACTTAACCACTAGACCAACCCTATGAGTTGACCACCAAAAATTGAATTACATCAAAGACTCATCTATAAAAATCTTTTGAATCACTCTCGAAGAATTTATGTTGAACCTGTTAATAACATTAATAAAGCACAGGAAACATTAATAAAATACACTTTTACACTCGTTAATAACATACATGTTCGGAAAACGTTTTTTTTTGACTCAAAAAAGTCATGAAAAGTCGAATATGGCAAAAAAACTTGTCATCGAAATTTTGGAAGGATTTGTATACTTTCCCCTAATAGTAATAGATTTACAGTTATGGCTACAAAACTGTTAAAAATAATTTCGTGTATCCCCCCCCCCATCCTTATTATCCGATTAGCTTAAGTTTTTACAAAATAAAAAAAGTAACGACCCCTGGTGGGACTCGAACCCACAATCCCCGGTTTAGGAGACCGATGCCTTGTCCATTAGGCCACAGGGGCTCACATGTGTGTAATTTCCTCTAGGTTTTATTAAAAGTAGTTTTGTCTTAAAACTTCCTTCTATAAGTAACTATGGCGGTATATAATTTTTCTATTATTCTTGTGTATTTGATCATAGTTGAGTATATATATATATATATAAATACACACAGAGTTTTTTTTAGTTAAATAATTAGTTTCTGTCTCTTTAGTGATCCTGGTATATTTCATTTAAAAAAAACTTACAAAACATCTTACTTATTGTTACATTTTACGGGGTCCGAATTTGTACACCTTTAATTTTTATCTTAATGTCGTATTACTAGTATAATGAAGGAAAAAAGTCAAACCTCTTAGTGAAAAATCAATTGATCACTAGTTCGACAAGAAGGTCGTGTAAATAACCACAAGTTGGAAATATAAAAAATAAAAAAATATATAATCTGTTGTATGATTCCCTTATAAGGAAACATTTAAAGTAAATTTTGTTCATTAATATAAAATCTCTTTAATGATATTAGAAAAAAATGTAATAAAATGTGAAATGGGTATTCGCTTGTCGTTAAGGATGCATACTGGAAATTATGGATTATAACAATTTTTTGTTTGTTTTAACTCAAACAGTTTAAGCCATATCTCATCTCAGCTGTTTATCAACCGATTTGAACCGTTCTTAATTCACAATAAAAGGTTTAAAATTATGTATAATAAAACGTAATTCGATAAAACTAGTATTTACTGACTATTAATGATTAAAATATTTAGCCCGCCATTTTTTAATTTCTAAATGTAACGTTTTTAAACTTACTGATTTTGTTAAAGTATTTTCATTAACATATCTCAATCCGTTATAAAGATATAAATTATTATTGGAAAAAACAAAATGGCCAATAGACGGGAAAGAAGAGATAGGTCATTTATCTGTAGGCTATTTTTTTTGACTTTGATGTCTTGAATCAACCCTTAAGATTGGCCTTCCAGGACGCCCTGTTGACGGTGGAGGGGAATATATATTGGTACCATAGTGTCTCTTTGTCCGATGGAGTCGGCAAAATTATGCAAAAACTGGGATATATATATAGGTAAATATTTGTGCCATATTTCAACTTTTTTTTGGTCAACTGGGTTCTGAGATACGGAACAAAACTGTTAAAAAAAATTTCGTGTATCCCCCCCCCCATCCTTATTATCCGATTAGCTTAAAGTTTTACAAAATAAAAAAATTAACGACCCCTGGTGGGACTCGAACCCACAATTCCCGGTTTAGGAGACCGATGCCTTGTCCATTAGGCCACAGGGGCTCACATGTGTGTGTGTTCCTCTAGGTTCTATTAAAAGTAGTTTTGTCTTAAAACTTCCCTCTATAATTACGTAACCATAACGGTTTTATGGTGGTGAAATTTTTTATAAATTAATATGTATGACATGTAAATGAAGTGCAGTCTTCAATAGAATCAGGTCGATCGTTCCTGAGACGATTTGTTGATTAAACCGCAGCCATAAAAATACGCCGGTATTCACTGACTAGTATTCAAATCCGTTAACAGTCAACTAACTTTTACAAAGATTTAAACCTTACAACCTTTGATGTCAAAAATCAGTTCTCAAACAACTGATTTTGTGACGACGACTTAACCACTAGACCAACCCTATGAGTTGACCACCAAAAATTGAATTACATCAAAGACTCATCTATAAAAATCTTTTGAATCACTCTCGAAGAATTTATGTTGAACCTGTTAATAACATTAATAAAGCACAGGAAACATTAATAAAATACACTTTTACACTCGTTAATAACATACATGTTCGGAAAACGTTTTTTTTTGACTCAAAAAAGTCATGAAAAGTCGAATATGGCAAAAAAACTTGTCATCGAAATTTTGGAAGGATTTGTATACTTTCCCCTAATAGTAATAGATTTACAGTTATGGCTACAAAACTGTTAAAAATAATTTCGTGTATCCCCCCCCCCATCCTTATTATCCGATTAGCTTAAGTTTTTACAAAATAAAAAAAGTAACGACCCCTGGTGGGACTCGAACCCACAATCCCCGGTTTAGGAGACCGATGCCTTGTCCATTAGGCCACAGGGGCTCACATGTGTGTAATTTCCTCTAGGTTTTATTAAAAGTAGTTTTGTCTTAAAACTTCCTTCTATAAGTAACTATGGCGGTATATAATTTTTCTATTATTCTTGTGTATTTGATCATAGTTGAGTATATATATATATATATAAATACACACAGAGTTTTTTTTAGTTAAATAATTAGTTTCTGTCTCTTTAGTGATCCTGGTATATTTCATTTAAAAAAAACTTACAAAACATCTTACTTATTGTTACATTTTACGGGGTCCGAATTTGTACACCTTTAATTTTTATCTTAATGTCGTATTACTAGTATAATGAAGGAAAAAAGTCAAACCTCTTAGTGAAAAATCAATTGATCACTAGTTCGACAAGAAGGTCGTGTAAATAACCACAAGTTGGAAATATAAAAAATAAAAAAATATATAATCTGTTGTATGATTCCCTTATAAGGAAACATTTAAAGTAAATTTTGTTCATTAATATAAAATCTCTCTAATGATATTAGAAAAAAATGTAATAAAATGTGAAATGGGTATTCGCTTGTCGTTAAGGATGCATACTGGAAATTATGGATTATAACAAGTTTTTGTTTGTTTTAACTCAAACAGTTTAAGCCATATCTCATCTCAGCTGTTTATCAACCGATTTGAACCGTTCTTAATTCACAATAAAAGGTTTAAAATTATGTATAATAAAACGTAATTCGATAAAACTAGTATTTACTGACTATTAATGATTAAAATATTTGGCCCGCCATTTTTTAATTTCTAAATGTAACGTTTTTAAACTTACTGATTGTGTTAAAGTATTTTCATTAACATATCTCAATCCGTTATAAAGATATAAATTATTATTGGAAAAAACAAAATGGCCAATAGACGGGAAAGAAGAGATAGGTCATTTATCTGTAGGCTATTTTTTTTGACTTTGATGTCTTGAATCAACCCTTAAGATTGGCCTTCCAGGACGCCCTGTTGACGGTGGAGGGGAATATATATTGGTACCATAGTGTCTCTTTGTCCGATGGAGTCGGCAAAATTATGCAAAAACTGGGATATATATATAGGTAAATATTTGTGCCATATTTCAACTTTTTTTGGTCAACTGGGTTCTGAGATACGGAACTAAACTGTTAAAAAAAATTTCGTGTATCCCCCACCCATCCGTATTATCCGATTAGCTTAAGTTTTTACAAAATAAAAAAAGAATCGACCCCTGGTGGGACTCGAACCCACAATCCCCGGTTTAGGAGACCGATGCCTTGTCCATTAGGCCACAGGGGCTCACATGTGTGTAAGTTCCTCTAGGTTCTATTAAAAGTAGTTTTGTCTTAAAACTTCCCTCTATAATTACGTAACCATAACGGTTTTATGGTGGTGAAATTTTTAATAAATTAATATGTATGACATGTAAATGAAGTGCAGTCTTCAATAGAATCAGGTCGATCGTTCCTGAGACGATTTGTTGATTAAACCGCACCCATAAAAATACGCCGGTATTCACTGACTAGTACGGATTCAAATCCGTTAACAGTCAACTAACTTTTACAAAGATTTAAACCTTACAACCTTTGATGTCAAAAATCAGTACTCAAACAACTGATTTTGTGACGACGACTTAACCACTAGACCAACCCTATGAGTTGACCACCAAAAATTGAATTACATCAAAGACTCATCTATAAAAATCTTTTGAATCACTCTCGAAGAATTTATGTTGAACCTGTTAATAACATTAATAAAGCACAGGAAACATTAATAAAATACACTTTTACGCTCGTTAATAACATACATGTTCGGAAAACGTTTTTTTTTTGACTCAAAAAAGTCATGAAAAGTCGAATATGGCAAAAAAACTTGTCATCGAAATTTTGGAAGGATTTGTATACTTTCCCCTAATAGTAATAGATTTACAGTTATGGCTACAAAACTGTTAAAAATAATTTCGTGTATCCCCCCCCCATCCTTATTATCCGATTAGCTTAAGTTTTTACAAAATAAAAAAAGTAACGACCCCTGGTGGGACTCGAACCCACAATCCCCGGTTTAGGAGACCGATGCCTTGTCCATTAGGCCACAGGGGCTCACATGTGTGTAATTTCCTCTAGGTTTTATTAAAAGTAGTTTTGTCTTAAAACTTCCTTCTATAAGTAACTATGGCGGTATATAATTTTTCTATTATTCTTGTGTATTTGATCATAGTTGAGTATATATATATAAATACACACAGAGTTTTTTTTAGTTAAATAATTAGTTTCTGTCTCTTTAGTGATCCTGGTATATTTCATTTAAAAAAAAGCTTACAAAACATCTTACTTATTGTTACATTTTACGGGGTCCGAATTTGTACACCTTTAATTTTTATCTTAATGTCGTATTACTAGTATAATGAAGAAAAAAAATTCAAACTTCTTAGTGAAAAATCAATTGATCACTAGTTCGACAAGAAGGTCGTGTAAATAACCACAAGTTGGAAACATAAAAAATAAAAAAATATATAATCTGTTGTATGATTCCCTTATAAGGAAACATTTAAAGTAAATTTTGTTCATTAATATAAAATCTCTTTAATGATATTAGAAAAAAATATAATAAAATGTGAAATGGGTATTCGCTTGTCGTTAAGGATGCATACTGGAAATTATGGATTATAACAATTTTTTGTTTGTTTTAACTCAAACAGTTTAAGCCATATCGCATCTCAGCTGTTTATCAACCGATTTGAACCGTTCTTAATTCACAATAAAAGGTTTAAAATTATGTATAATAAAACGTAATTCGATAAAACTAGTATTTACTAACTATTAATGATTAAAATATTTAGCCCGCCATTTTTTAATTTCTAAATGTAACGTTTTTAAACTTACTGATTTTGTTAAAGTATTTTCATTAACATATCTCAATCCGTTATAAAGATATAAATTATTATTGGAAAAAACAAAATGGCCAATAGACGGGAAAGAAGAGATAGGTCATTTATCTGTAGGCTATTTTTTTTGACTTTGATGTCTTGAATCAACCCTTAAGATTGGCCTTCCAGGACGCCCTGTTGACGGTGGAGGGGAATATATATTGGTACCATAGTGTCTCTTTGTCCGATGGAGTCGGCAAAATTATGCAAAAACTGGGATATATATATAGGTAAATATTTGTGCCATATTTCAACTTTTTTTGGTCAACTGGGTTCTGAGATACGGAACAAAACTGTTAAAAAAAATTTCGTGTATCCCCCCCCATCCGTATTATCCGATTAGCTTAAGTTTTTACAAAATAAAAAAAGAATCGACCCCTGGTGGGACTCGAACCCACAATCCCCGGTTTAGGAGACCGATGCCTTGTCCATTAGGCCACAGGGGCTCACATGTGTGTAAGTTCCTCTAGGTTCTATTAAAAGTAGTTTTGTCTTAAAACTTCCCTCTATAATTACGTAACCATAACGGTTTTATGGTGGTGAAATTTTTAATAAATTAATATGTATGACATGTAAATGAAGTGCAGTCTTCAATAGAATCAGGTCGATCGTTCCTGAGACGATTTGTTGATTAAACCGCACCCATAAAAATACGCCGGTATTCACTGACTAGTACGGATTCAAATCCGTTAACAGTCAACTAACTTTTACAAAGATTCAAACCTTACAACCTTTGATGTCAAAAATCAGTACTCAAACAACTGATTTTGTGACGACGACTTAACCACTAGACCAACCCTATGAGTTGACCACCAAAAATTGAATTACATCAAAGACTCATCTATAAAAATCTTTTGAATCACTCTCGAAGAATTTATGTTGAACCTGTTAATAACATTAATAAAGCACAGGAAACATTAATAAAATACACTTTTACACTCGTTAATAACATACATGTTCGGAAAACGTTTTTTTTTGACTCAAAAAAGTCATGAAAAGTCGAATATGGCAAAAAAACTTGTCATCGAAATTTTGGAAGGATTTGTATACTTTCCCCTAATAGTAATAGATTTACAGTTATGGCTACAAAACTGTTAAAAATAATTTCGTGTATCCCCCCCCCCATCCTTATTATCCGATTAGCTTAAGTTTTTACAAAATAAAAAAAGTAACGACCCCTGGTGGGACTCGAACCCACAATCCCCGGTTTAGGAGACCGATGCCTTGTCCATTAGGCCACAGGGGCTCACATGTGTGTAATTTCCTCTAGGTTTTATTAAAAGTAGTTTTGTCTTAAAACTTCCTTCTATAAGTAACTATGGCGGTATATAATTTTTCTATTATTCTTGTGTATTTGATCATAGTTGAGTATATATATATATATAAATACACATAGAGTTTTTTTTAGTTAAATAATTAGTTTCTGTCTCTTTAGTGATCCTGGTATATTTCATTTAAAAAAAACTTACAAAACATCTTACTTATTGTTACATTTTACGGGGTCCGAATTTGTACACCTTTAATTTTTATCTTAATGTCGTATTACTAGTATAATGAAGGAAAAAAGTCAAACCTCTTAGTGAAAAATCAATTGATCACTAGTTCGACAAGAAGGTCGTGTAAATAACCACAAGTTGGAAATATAAAAAATAAAAAAATATATAATCTGTTGTATGATTCCCTTATAAGGAAACATTTAAAGTAAATTTTGTTCATTAATATAAAATCTCTCTAATGATATTAGAAAAAAATGTAATAAAATGTGAAATGGGTATTCGCTTGTCGTTAAGGATGCATACTGGAAATTATGGATTATAACAAGTTTTTGTTTGTTTTAACTCAAACAGTTTAAGCCATATCTCATCTCAGCTGTTTATCAACCGATTTGAACCGTTCTTAATTCACAATAAAAGGTTTAAAATTATGTATAATAAAACGTAATTCGATAAAACTAGTATTTACTGACTATTAATGATTAAAATATTTGGCCCGCCATTTTTTAATTTCTAAATGTAACGTTTTTAAACTTACTGATTGTGTTAAAGTATTTTCATTAACATATCTCAATCCGTTATAAAGATATAAATTATTATTGGAAAAAACAAAATGGCCAATAGACGGGAAAGAAGAGATAGGTCATTTATCTGTAGGCTATTTTTTTTGACTTTGATGTCTTGAATCAACCCTTAAGATTGGCCTTCCAGGACGCCCTGTTGACGGTGGAGGGGAATATATATTGGTACCATAGTGTCTCTTTGTCCGATGGAGTCGGCAAAATTATGCAAAAACTGGGATATATATATAGGTAAATATTTGTGCCATATTTCAACTTTTTTTGGTCAACTGGGTTCTGAGATACGGAACTAAACTGTTAAAAAAAATTTCGTGTATCCCCCACCCATCCGTATTATCCGATTAGCTTAAGTTTTTACAAAATAAAAAAAGAATCGACCCCTGGTGGGACTCGAACCCACAATCCCCGGTTTAGGAGACCGATGCCTTGTCCATTAGGCCACAGGGGCTCACATGTGTGTAATTTCCTCTAGGTTTTATTAAAAGCAGTTTTGTCTTAAAACTTCCTTCTATAAGTAACTATGGCGGTATATAATTTTTCTATTATTCTTGTGTATTTGATCATAGTTGAGTATATATATATATATATAAATACACATAGAGTTTTTTTTAGTTAAATAATTAGTTTCTGTCTCTTTAGTGATCCTGGTATATTTCATTTAAAAAAAACTTACAAAACATCTTACTTATTGTTACATTTTACGGGGTCCGAATTTGTACACCTTTAATTTTTATCTTAATGTCGTTTTACTAGTATAATGAAGGAAAAAAGTCAAACCTCTTAGTGAAAAATCAATTGATCACTAGTTCGACAAGAAGGTCGTGTAAATAACCACAAGTTGGAAATATAAAAAAAAAAAAAATATATAATCTGTTGTATGATTCCCTTATAAGGAAACATTTAAAGTAAATTTTGTTCATTAATATAAAATCTCTTTAATGATATTAGAAAAAAATGTAATAAAATGTGAAATGGGTATTCGCTTGTCGTTAAGGATGCATACTGGAAATTATGGATTATAACAATTTTTGTTTGTTTTAACTCAAACAGTTTAAGCCATATCTCATCTCAGCTGTTTATCAACCGATTTGAACCGTTCTTAATTCACAATAAAAGGTTTAAAATTATGTATAATAAAACGTAATTTGATAAAACTAGTATTTACTGACTATTAATGATTAAAATATTTAGCCCGCCATTTTTTAATTTCTAAATGTAACGTTTTTAAACTTACTGATTTTGTTAAAGTATTTTCATTAACATATCTCAATCCGTTATAAAGATATAAATTATTATTGGAAAAAACAAAATGGCCAATAGACGGGAAAGAAGAGATAGGTCATTTATCTGTAGGCTATTTTTTTTGACTTTGATGTCTTGAATCAACCCTTAAGATTGGCCTTCCAGGACGCCCTGTGTACGGTGGAGGGGAATATATATTGGTACCATAGTGTCTCTTTGTCCGATGGAGTCGGCAAAATTATGCAAAAACTGGGATATATATATAGGTAAGTATTTGTGCCATATTTCAACTTTTTTTGGTCAACTGGGTTCTGAGATACGGAACAAAACTGTTAAAAAAAATTTCGTGTATCCCCCCCCCATCCTTATTATCCGATTAGCTTAAATTTTTACAAAATAAAAAAATTAACGACCCCTGGTGGGACTCGAACCCACAATTCCCGGTTTAGGAGACCGATGCCTTGTCCATTAGGCCACAGGGGCTCACATGTGTGTGTGTTCCTCTAGGTTTTATTAAAAGTAGTTTTGTCTTAAAACTTCCCTCTATAATTACGTAACCATAACGGTTTTATGGTGGTGAAATTTTTAATAAATTAATATGTATGACATGTAAATGAAGTGCAGTCTTCAATAGAATCAGGTCGATCGTTCCTGAGGCGATTTGTTGATTAAACCGCACCCATAAAAATACGCCGGTATTCACTGACTAGTATTCAAATCCGTTAACAGTCAACTAACTTTTACAAAGATTTAAACCTCACAACCTTTGATGTCAAAAATCGGTTCTTAAACAACTGATTTTGTGACGACGAATTAACCACTAGACTAACCCTATGGGCTGACCACCAAAAATTGAATTACATCAAAGACTCATCTATAAAAATCTTTTGAATCACTCTCGAAGAATTTATGTTGAACCTGTTAATAACATTAATAAAGCACAGGAAACATTAATAAAATACACTTTTACACACGTTAATAACATACATGTTCGGAAAACGTTTTTTTTGACTCAAAAAAGTCATGAAAAGTCGAATATGGCAAAAAAACTTGTCATCGAAATTTTGGAAGGATTTGTATACTTTCCCCTAATAGTAATAGATTTACAGTTATGGCTACAAAACTGTTAAAAATAATTTCGTGTATCCCCCCCCCTCCTTATTATCCGATTAGCTTAAGTTTTTACAAAATAAAAAAAGTAACGACCCCTGGTGGGACTCGAACCCACAATCCCCGGTTTAGGAGACCGATGCCTTGTCCATTAGGCCACAGGGGCTCACATGTGTGTAATTTCCTCTAGGTTTTATTAAAAGTAGTTTTGTCTTAAAACTTCCTTCTATAAGTAACTATGGCGGTATATAATTTTTCTATTATTCTTGTGTATTTGATCATAGTTGAGTATATATATATATATAAATACACACAGAGTTTTTTTTAGTTAAATAATTAGTTTCTGTCTCGTTAGTGATCCTGGTATATTTCATTTAAAAAAAACTTACAAAACATCTTACTTATTGTTACATTTTACGGGGTCCGAATTTGTACACCTTTAATTTTTATCTTAATGTCGTATTACTAGTATAATGAAGGAAAAAAAGTCAAACTTCTTAGTGAAAAATCAATTGATCACTAGTTCGACAAGAAGGTCGTGTAAATAACCACAAGTTGGAAATATAAAAAATGAAAAAATATATAATCTGTTGTATGATTCCCTTATAAGGAAACATTTAAAGTAAATTTTGTTCATTAATATAAAATCTCTTTAATGATATTAGAAAAAAATATAATAAAATGTGAAATGGGTATTCGCTTGTCGTTAAGGATGCATACTGGAAATTATGGATTATAACAATTTTTTGTTTGTTTTAACTCAAACAGTTTAAGCCATATCTCATCTCAGCTGTTTATCAACCGATTTGAACCGTTCTTAATTCACAATAAAAGGTTTAAAATTATGTATAATAAAACGTAATTCGATAAAACTAGTATTTACTGACTATTAATGATTAAAATATTTAGCCCGCCATTTTTTAATTTCTAAATGTAACGTTTTTAAACTTACTGATTTTGTTAAAGTATTTTCATTAACATATCTCAATCCGTTATAAAGATATAAATTATTATTGGAAAAAACAAAATGGCCAATAGACGGGAAAGAAGAGATAGGTCATTTATCTGTAGGCTATTTTTTTTGACTTTGATGTCTTGAATCAACCCTTAAGATTGGCCTTCCAGGACGCCCTGTTGACGGTGGAGGGGAATATATATTGGTACCATAGTGTCTCTTTGTCCGATGGAGTCGGCAAAATTATGCAAAAACTGGGATATATATATAGGTAAATATTTGTGCCATATTTCAACTTTTTTTGGTCAACTGGGTTCTGAGATACGGAACAAAACTGTTAAAAAAAATTTCGTGTATCCCCCCCCCCCATCCTTATTATCCGATTAGCTTAAATTTTTACAAAATAAAAAAATTAACGACCCCTGGTGGGACTCGAACCCACAATTCCCGGTTTAGGAGACCGATGCCTTGTCCATTAGGCCACAGGGGCTCACATGTGTGTGTGTTCCTCTAGGTTTTATTAAAAGTAGTTTTGTCTTAAAACTTCCCTCTATAATTACGTAACCATAACGGTTTTATGGTGGTGAAATTTTTAATAAATTAATATGTATGACATGTAAATGAAGTGCAGTCTTCAATAGAATCAGGTCGATCGTTCCTGAGGCGATTTGTTGATTAAACCGCACCCATAAAAATACGCCGGTATTCACTGACTAGTATTCAAATCCGTTAACAGTCAACTAACTTTTACAAAGATTTAAACCTTACAACCTTTGATGTCAAAAATCAGTTCTCAAACAACTGATTTTGTGACGACGACTTAACCACTAGACCAACCCTATGAGTTGACCACCAAAAATTGAATTACATCAAAGACTCATCTATAAAAATCTTTTGAATCACTCTCGAAGAATTTATGTTGAACCTGTTAATAACATTAATAAAGCACAGGAAACATTAATAAAATACACTTTTACACTCTTTAATAACATACATGTTCGGAAAACGTTTTTTTTTGACTCAAAAAAGTCATGAAAAGTCGAATATGGCAAAAAAACTTGTCATCGAAATTTTGGAAGGATTTGTATACTTTCCCCTAATAGTAATAGATTTACAGTTATGGCTACAAAACTGTTAAAAATAATTTCGTGTATCCCCCCCCATCCTTATTATCCGATTAGCTTAAGTTTTTACAAAATAAAAAAAGTAACGACCCCTGGTGGGACTCGAACCCACAATCCCCGGTTTAGGAGACCGATGCCTTGTCCATTAGGCCACAGGGGCTCACATGTGTGTAATTTCCTCTAGGTTTTATTAAAAGTAGTTTTGTCTTAAAACTTCCTTCTATAAGTAACTATGGCGGTATATAATTTTTCTATTATTCTTGTGTATTTGATCATAGTTAAGTATATATATATATATAAATACACATAGAGTTTTTTTTAGTTAAATAATTAGTTTCTGTCTCTTTAGTGATCCTGGTATATTTCATTTAAAAAAAACTTACAAAACATCTTACTTATTGTTACATTTTACGGGGTCCGAATTTGTACACCTTTAATTTTTAGCCTAATGTCGTATTACTAGTATAATGAAGGAAAAAAGTCAAACCTCTTAGTGAAAAATCAATTGATCACTAGTTCGACAAGAAGGTCGTGTAAATAACCACAAGTTGGAAATATACAAAAAAAAAAAATATATAATCTGTTGTATGATTCCCTTATAAGGAAACATTTAAAGTAAATTTTGTTCATTAATATAAAATCTCTTTAATGATATTAGAAAAAAATGTAATAAAATGTGAAATGGGTATTCGCTTGTCGTTAAGGATGCATACTGGAAATTATGGATTATAACAATTTTTTGTTTGTTTTAACTCAAACAGTTTAAGCCATATCTCATCTCAGCTGTTTATCAACCGATTTGAACCGTTCTTAATTCACAATAAAAGGTTTAAAATTATGTATAATAAAACGTAATTTGATAAAACTAGTATTTACTGACTATTAATGATTAAAATATTTAGCCCGCCATTTTTTAATTTCTAAATGTAACGTTTTTAAACTTACTGATTTTGTTAAAGTATTTTCATTAACATATCTCAATCCGTTATAAAGATATAAATTATTATTGGAAAAAACAAAATGGCCAATAGACGGGAAAGAAGAGATAGGTCATTTATCTGTAGGCTATTTTTTTTGACTTTGATGTCTTGAATCAACCCTTAAGATTGGCCTTCCAGGACGCCCTGTGTACGGTGGAGGGGAATATATATTGGTACCATAGTGTCTCTTTGTCCGATGGAGTCGGCAAAATTATGCAAAAACTGGGATATATATATAGGTAAATATTTGTGCCATATTTCAACTTTTTTTGGTCAACTGGGTTCTGAGATACGGAACAAAACTGTTAAAAAAAATTTCGTGTATCCCCCCCCCCATCCTTATTATCCGATTAGCTTAAATTTTTACAAAATAAAAAAATTAACGACCCCTGGTGGGACTCGAACCCACAATTCCCGGTTTAGGAGACCGATGCCTTGTCCATTAGGCCACAGGGGCTCACATGTGTGTGTGTTCCTCTAGGTTTTATTAAAAGTAGTTTTGTCTTAAAACTTCCCTCTATAATTACGTAACCATAACGGTTTTATGGTGGTGAAATTTTTAATAAATTAATATGTATGACATGTAAATGAAGTGCAGTCTTCAATAGAATCAGGTCGATCGTTCCTGAGGCGATTTGTTGATTAAACCGCACCCATAAAAATACGCCGGTATTCACTGACTAGTATTCAAATCCGTTAACAGTCAACTAACTTTTACAAAGATTTAAACCTCACAACCTTTGATGTCAAAAATCGGTTCTTAAACAACTGATTTTGTGACGACGAATTAACCACTAGACTAACCCTATGGGCTGACCACCAAAAATTGAATTACATCAAAGACTCATCTATAAAAATCTTTTGAATCACTCTCGAAGAATTTATGTTGAACCTGTTAATAACATTAATAAAGCACAGGAAACATTAATAAAATACACTTTTACACACGTTAATAACATACATGTTCGGAAAACGTTTTTTTTGACTCAAAAAAGTCATGAAAAGTCGAATATGGCAAAAAAACTTGTCATCGAAATTTTGGAAGGATTTGTATACTTTCCCCTAATAGTAATAGATTTACAGTTATGGCTACAAAACTGTTAAAAATAATTTCGTGTATCCCCCCCCCCTCCTTATTATCCGATTAGCTTAAGTTTTTACAAAATAAAAAAAGTAACGACCCCTGGTGGGACTCGAACCCACAATCCCCGGTTTAGGAGACCGATGCCTTGTCCATTAGGCCACAGGGGCTCACATGTGTGTAATTTCCTCTAGGTTTTATTAAAAGTAGTTTTGTCTTAAAACTTCCTTCTATAAGTAACTATGGCGGTATATAATTTTTCTATTATTCTTGTGTATTTGATCATAGTTGAGTATATATATATATATAAATACACACAGAGTTTTTTTTAGTTAAATAATTAGTTTCTGTCTCGTTAGTGATCCTGGTATATTTCATTTAAAAAAAACTTACAAAACATCTTACTTATTGTTACATTTTACGGGGTCCGAATTTGTACACCTTTAATTTTTATCTTAATGTCGTATTACTAGTATAATGAAGGAAAAAAAGTCAAACTTCTTAGTGAAAAATCAATTGATCACTAGTTCGACAAGAAGGTCGTGTAAATAACCACAAGTTGGAAATATAAAAAATGAAAAAATATATAATCTGTTGTATGATTCCCTTATAAGGAAACATTTAAAGTAAATTTTGTTCATTAATATAAAATCTCTTTAATGATATTAGAAAAAAATATAATAAAATGTGAAATGGGTATTCGCTTGTCGTTAAGGATGCATACTGGAAATTATGGATTATAACAATTT
Organism: Lycorma delicatula; assembly: GCF_047948215.1. Lineage (NCBI taxonomy): Eukaryota > Metazoa > Arthropoda > Insecta > Hemiptera > Fulgoridae > Lycorma > Lycorma delicatula. The sequence continues at coordinate 151,843,227 of NC_134458.1, forward strand.
TTTGTTTGTTTTAACTCAAACAGTTTAAGCCATATCTCATCTCAGCTGTTTATCAACCGATTTGAACCGTTCTTAATTCACAATAAAAGGTTTAAAATTATGTATAATAAAACGTAATTCGATAAAACTAGTATTTACTGACTATTAATGATTAAAATATTTAGCCCGCCATTTTTTAATTTCTAAATGTAACGTTTTTAAACTTACTGATTTTGTTAAAGTATTTTCATTAACATATCTCAATCCGTTATAAAGATATAAATTATTATTGGAAAAAACAAAATGGCCAATAGACGGGAAAGAAGAGATAGGTCATTTATCTGTAGGCTATTTTTTTTGACTTTGATGTCTTGAATCAACCCTTAAGATTGGCCTTCCAGGACGCCCTGTTGACGGTGGAGGGGAATATATATTGGTACCATAGTGTCTCTTTGTCCGATGGAGTCGGCAAAATTATGCAAAAACTGGGATATATATATAGGTAAATATTTGTGCCATATTTCAACTTTTTTTGGTCAACTGGGTTCTGAGATACGGAACAAAACTGTTAAAAAAAATTTCGTGTATCCCCCCCCCCCATCCTTATTATCCGATTAGCTTAAATTTTTACAAAATAAAAAAATTAACGACCCCTGGTGGGACTCGAACCCACAATTCCCGGTTTAGGAGACCGATGCCTTGTCCATTAGGCCACAGGGGCTCACATGTGTGTGTGTTCCTCTAGGTTTTATTAAAAGTAGTTTTGTCTTAAAACTTCCCTCTATAATTACGTAACCATAACGGTTTTATGGTGGTGAAATTTTTAATAAATTAATATGTATGACATGTAAATGAAGTGCAGTCTTCAATAGAATCAGGTCGATCGTTCCTGAGGCGATTTGTTGATTAAACCGCACCCATAAAAATACGCCGGTATTCACTGACTAGTATTCAAATCCGTTAACAGTCAACTAACTTTTACAAAGATTTAAACCTTACAACCTTTGATGTCAAAAATCAGTTCTCAAACAACTGATTTTGTGACGACGACTTAACCACTAGACCAACCCTATGAGTTGACCACCAAAAATTGAATTACATCAAAGACTCATCTATAAAAATCTTTTGAATCACTCTCGAAGAATTTATGTTGAACCTGTTAATAACATTAATAAAGCACAGGAAACATTAATAAAATACACTTTTACACTCTTTAATAACATACATGTTCGGAAAACGTTTTTTTTTGACTCAAAAAAGTCATGAAAAGTCGAATATGGCAAAAAAACTTGTCATCGAAATTTTGGAAGGATTTGTATACTTTCCCCTAATAGTAATAGATTTACAGTTATGGCTACAAAACTGTTAAAAATAATTTCGTGTATCCCCCCCCATCCTTATTATCCGATTAGCTTAAGTTTTTACAAAATAAAAAAAGTAACGACCCCTGGTGGGACTCGAACCCACAATCCCCGGTTTAGGAGACCGATGCCTTGTCCATTAGGCCACAGGGGCTCACATGTGTGTAATTTCCTCTAGGTTTTATTAAAAGTAGTTTTGTCTTAAAACTTCCTTCTATAAGTAACTATGGCGGTATATAATTTTTCTATTATTCTTGTGTATTTGATCATAGTTAAGTATATATATATATATAAATACACATAGAGTTTTTTTTAGTTAAATAATTAGTTTCTGTCTCTTTAGTGATCCTGGTATATTTCATTTAAAAAAAACTTACAAAACATCTTACTTATTGTTACATTTTACGGGGTCCGAATTTGTACACCTTTAATTTTTAGCTTAATGTCGTATTACTAGTATAATGAAGGAAAAAAGTCAAACCTCTTAGTGAAAAATCAATTGATCACTAGTTCGACAAGAAGGTCGTGTAAATAACCACAAGTTGGAAATATAAAAAAAAAAAAAATATATAATCTGTTGTATGATTCCCTTATAAGGAAACATTTAAAGTAAATTTTGTTCATTAATATAAAATCTCTTTAATGATATTAGAAAAAAATGTAATAAAATGTGAAATGGGTATTCGCTTGTCGTTAAGGATGCATACTGGAAATTATGGATTATAACAATTTTTTGTTTGTTTTAACTCAAACAGTTTAAGCCATATCTCATCTCAGCTGTTTATCAACCGATTTGAACCGTTCTTAATTCACAATAAAAGGTTTAAAATTATGTATAATAAAACGTAATTTGATAAAACTAGTATTTACTGACTATTAATGATTAAAATATTTAGCCCGCCATTTTTTAATTTCTAAATGTAACGTTTTTAAACTTACTGATTTTGTTAAAGTATTTTCATTAACATATCTCAATCCGTTATAAAGATATAAATTATTATTGGAAAAAACAAAATGGCCAATAGACGGGAAAGAAGAGATAGGTCATTTATCTGTAGGCTATTTTTTTTGACTTTGATGTCTTGAATCAACCCTTAAGATTGGCCTTCCAGGACGCCCTGTGTACGGTGGAGGGGAATATATATTGGTACCATAGTGTCTCTTTGTCCGATGGAGTCGGCAAAATTATGCAAAAACTGGGATATATATATAGGTAAATATTTGTGCCATATTTCAACTTTTTTTGGTCAACTGGGTTCTGAGATACGGAACAAAACTGTTAAAAAAAATTTCGTGTATCCCCCCCCCCATCCTTATTATCCGATTAGCTTAAATTTTTACAAAATAAAAAAATTAACGACCCCTGGTGGGACTCGAACCCACAATTCCCGGTTTAGGAGACCGATGCCTTGTCCATTAGGCCACAGGGGCTCACATGTGTGTGTGTGTTCGTCTAGGTTCTATTAAAAGTAGTTTTGTCTTAAAACTTCCCTCTATAATTACGTAACCATAACGGTTTTATGGTGGTGAAATTTTTAATAAATTAATATGTATGACATGTAAATGAAGTGCAGTCTTCAATAGAATCAGGTCGATCGTTCCTGAGGCGATTTGTTGATTAAACCGCACCCATAAAAATACGCCGGTATTCACTGACTAGTATTCAAATCCGTTAACAGTCAACTAACTTTTACAAAGATTTAAACCTTACAACCTTTGATGTCAAAAATTGGTTCTTAAACAACTGATTTTGTGACGACGAATTAACCACTAGACTAACCCTATGGGCTGACCACCAAAAATTGAATTACATCAAAGACTCATCTATAAAAATCTTTTGAATCACTCTCGAAGAATTTATGTTGAACCTGTTAATAACATTAATAAAGCACAGGAAACATTAATAAAATACACTTTTACACACGTTAATAACATACATGTTCGGAAAACGTTTTTTTTGACTCAAAAAAGTCATGAAAAGTCGAATATGGCAAAAAAACTTGTCATCGAAATTTTGGAAGGATTTGTATACTTTCCCCTAATAGTAATAGATTTACAGTTATGGCTACAAAACTGTTAAAAATAATTTCGTGTATCCCCCCCCCTCCTTATTATCCGATTAGCTTAAGTTTTTACAAAATAAAAAAAGTAACGACCCCTGGTGGGACTCGAACCCACAATCCCCGGTTTAGGAGACCGATGCCTTGTCCATTAGGCCACAGGGGCTCACATGTGTGTAATTTCCTCTAGGTTTTATTACAAGTAGTTTTGTCTTAAAACTTCCTTCTATAAGTAACTATGGCGGTATATAATTTTTCTATTATTCTTGTGTATTTGATCATAGTTGAGTATATATATATATATATAAATACACACAGAGTTTTTTTTAGTTAAATAATTAGTTTCTGTCTCTTTTGTGATCCTGGTATATTTCATTTAAAAAAAACTTACAAAACATCTTACTTATTGTTACATTTTACGGGGTCCGAATTTGTACACCTTTAATTTTTATCTTAATGTCGTATTACTAGTATAATGAAGGAAAAAAAGTCAAACTTCTTAGTGAAAAATCAATTGATCACTAGTTCGACAAGAAGGTCGTGTAAATAACCACAAGTTGGAAATATGAAAAATAAAAAAATATATAATCTGTTGTATGATTCCCTTATAAGGAAACATTTAAAGTAAATTTTGTTCATTAATATAAAATCTCTTTAATGATATTAGAAAAAAATGTAATAAAATGTGAAATGGGTATTCGCTTGTCGTTAAGGATGCATACTGGAAATTATGGATTATAACAACTTTTTGTTTGTTTTAACTCAAACAGTTTAAGCCATATCTCATCTCAGCTGTTTATCAACCGATTTGAACCGTTCTTAATTCACAATAAAAGGTTTAAAATTATGTATAATAAAACGTAATTCGATAAAACTAGTATTTACTGACTATTAATGATTAAAATATTTAGCCCGCCATTTTTTAATTTCTAAATGTAACGTTTTTAAACTTACTGATTTTGTTAAAGTATTTTCATTAACATATCTCAATCCGTTATAAAGATATAAATTATTATTGGAAAAAACAAAATGGCCAATAGACGGGAAAGAAGAGATAGGTCATTTATCTGTAGGCTATTTTTTTTGACTTTGATGTCTTGAATCAACCCTTAAGATTGGCCTTCCAGGACGCCCTGTGTACGGTGGAGGGGAATATATATTGGTACCATAGTGTCTCTTTGGCCGATGGAGTCGGCAAAATTATGCAAAAACTGGGATATATATATAGTTAAATATTTGTGCCATATTTCAACTTTTTTTGGTCAACTGGGTTCTGAGATACGGAACAAAACTGTTAAAAAAAATTTCGTGTATCCCCCCCCCATCCTTATTATCCGATTAGCTTAAATTTTTACAAAATAAAAAAATTAACGACCCCTGGTGGGACTCGAACCCACAATTCCCGGTTTAGGAGACCGATGCCTTGTCCATTAGGCCACAGGGGCTCACATGTGTGTGTGTTCCTCTAGGTTTTATTAAAAGTAGTTTTGTCTTAAAACTTCCTTCTACAAGTAACCATGGCGGTATATAATTTTTCTATTATTCTTGTGTATTTGATCATAGTTGAGTATATATATATAAATACACACAGAGTTTTTTTTAGTTAAATAATTAGTTTCTGTCTCTTTAGTGCTCCTGGTATATTTCATTTAAAATAAACTTACAAAACATCTTACTTATTGTTACATTTTACGGGGTCCGAATTTGTACACCTTTAATTTTTATCTTTATGTCGTATTACTAGTATAATGAAGGAAAAAAAGTCAAACTACTTAGTGAAAAATCAATTGATCACTAGTTCGACAAGAAGGTCGTGTAAATAACCACAAGTTGGAAATATATAAAAAAAAAAAAATATGTAATCTGTTGTATGATTCCCTTATAAGGAAACATTTAAAGTAAATTTTGTTCATTAATATAAAATCTCTTTAATGATATTAGAAAAAAATGTAATAAAATGTGAAATGGGTATTCGCTTGTCGTTAAGGATGCATACTGGAAATTATGGATTATAACAATTTTTTGTTTGTTTTAACTCAAACAGTTTAAGCCATATCTCATCTCAGCTGTTTATCAACCGATTTGAACCGTTCTTAATTCACAATAAAAGGTTTAAAATTATGTATAATAAAACGTAATTCGATAAAACTAGTATTTACTGACTATTAATGATTAAAATATTTAGCCCGCCATTTTTTAATTTCTAAATGTAACGTTTTTAAACTTACTGATTTTGTTAAAGTATTTTCATTAACATATCTCAATCCGTTATAAAGATATAAATTATTATTGGAAAAGACAAAATGGCCAATAGACGGGAAAGAAGAGATAGGTCATTTATCTGTAGGCTATTTTTTTTGACTTTGATGTCTTAAATCAACCCTTATGATTGGCCTTCCAGGACGCCCTGTTGTTGGTGGAGGGGAATATATATTGGTACCATAGTGTCTCTTTGTCCGATGGAGTCGGCAAAATTATGCAAAAACTGGGATATATATATAGGTAAATATTTGTGCCATATTTCACCTTTTTTTAGTCAACTGCGTTCTAAGATACGGAACAAAACTGTTAAAAAAAATTTCGTGTATCCCCCCCCCCCATCCGTATTATCCGATTAGCTTAAATTTGACAAAATAAAAAAAGTATCGACCCCTGGTGGGACTCGAACCCACAATCCCCGGTTTAGGAGACCGATGCCTTGTCCATTAGGCCACAGGGGCTCACATGTGTGTATGTTCCTCTAGGTTCTATTAAAAGTAGTTTTGTCTTAAAACTTCCCTCTATAATTACGTAACCATAACGGTTTTATGGTGGTGAAATTTTTAATAAATTAATATGTATGACATGTAAATGAAGTGCAGTCTTCAATAGAATCAGGTCGATCGTTCCTGAGACGATTTGTTGATTAAACCGCACCCATAAAAATACGCCGGTATTCACTGACTAGTATTCAAATCCGTTAACAGTCAGCCAACTTTTACAAAGATTAAAACCTCACAACCTTTGATGTCAAAAATCAGTTCTTAAACAACTGATTTTGTGACAACGAATTAACCACTAAACTAACCCCATGGGCTGACCACCAAAAATTGAATTACATCAAAGACTCATCTATAAAAATCTTTTGAATCACTTTCGAAGAATTTATGTTGAACCTGTTAATAACATTAATAAAGCACAGGATACATTAATAAAATACACTTTTACACACGTTAATAACATACATGTTCGGAAAACGTTTTTTTTTTTGACTCAAAAAAGTCATGAAAAGTCGAATATGGCAAAAAAACTTGTCATCGAAATTTTGGAAGGATTTGTATACTTTCCCCTAATAGTAATAGATTTACAGTTATAGCTACAAAACTATTAAAAATAATTTTGTGTATCCCCCCAACCCTATTATCCGATTAGCTTAAGTTTTTACAGGATAAAAAAAGTAACGACCCCTGGTGGGACTCGAACCCACAATCCCCGGTTTAGGAGACCGATGGCTTTACCATTAGGCCACAGGGGCTCACATGTGTGTAAGTTCCTCTAGGTTTTATTAAAATTAGTTTTGTCTTAAAACTTCCTTCTATAAGTAACCATGGCGGTATATAATTTTTCTATTATTCTTGTGTATTTGATCATAGTTGAGTATATATATATAAATACACACACAGTTTTTTTTAGTTAAATAATTAGTTTTTGTCTCTTTAGTGATCCTGGTATATTTCATTTAAAAAAAAACTTACAAAACATCTTACTTATTGTTACATTTTACGGGGTCCGGATTTGTACACCTTTAATTTTTATCTTAATGTCGTATTACTAGTATAATGAAGGAAAAAAAGTCAAACTTCTTAGTGAAAAATCAATTGATCACTAGTTCGACAAGAAGGTCGTGTAAATAACCACAAGTTGGAAATATAAAAAATAAAAAAATATATAATCTGTTGTATGATTCCCTTATAAGGAAACATTTAAAGTAAATTTTGTTCATTAATATAAAATCTCTTTTAATGATATTAGAAAAAAATATAATAAAATGTGAAATGGGTATTCGCTTGTCGTTAAGGATGCATACTGGAAATTATGGATTATAACAATTTTTTGTTTGTTTTAACTCAAACAGTTTAAGCCATATCTCATCTCAGCTGTTTATCAACCGATTTGTACTGTTCTTTATTCACAATAAGAGGTTTAAAATTTTATATAATAAAACGTAATTCGATAAAACTAGTATTTACTGACTATTAATGATTAAAATATTTAGCCTGCCATTTTTTAATTTCTAAATGTTACGTTTTTAAAGTTACTGATTTTGTTAAAGTATTTTCATTAACATATCTCAATCCGTTATGAAGATATAAATTTTTATTGGAAAAAACAAAATGGCCAAAAACGGGAAAGAAGAGATAAGTCATTTATCTGTAGGCTATTTTTTTTGACTTTGATGTCTTGAATCAACCCTTAAGATTGGCCTTCCAGGACGCCCTGTTGCCGGTGGAGGGGAATATATAGGTACCATAGTGTCTTTTTGTCCGATGGAGTCGGCAAAATTATGCAAAAACTGGGATATATATAGGTAAATATTTTTGCCAAATTTCAACTTTTTTTGGTCAACTTGGTTATGAGATACGGAACAAAACTGTTAAAAATAATTTCGTGTATCCCCCCCCATCCTTATTATCCGATTAGCTTAAGTTTTTACAAAATAAAAAAAGTAACGACCCCTGGTGGGACTCGAACCCACAATTCTCGGTTTAGGAGACCGATGCCTTGTCCATTAGGCCACAGGGGCTCACATTTATGTGTGTTCCTCTAGGTTCTATTAAAAGTAGTTTTGTCTTAAAACTTCCCTCTATAATTACGTAACCATGGCGGTTTTATGGTGGTGAAATTTTTAATAAATTAATATGTATGACATGTAAATGAAGTGCAGTCTTGAACAGAATCAGGTCGATTGTTCCTTAGACGAGTGGTTGAATAAACCGCACCCATAAAAATACGCCGGTATTCATTGACTAGTATTCAAATCCGTTTACAGTCAACTAACTTTTACAAGGATTTAAACCTCACAACCTTTGATGTCGAAAATCAGTTCTTAAACAACTGATTTTGTGACGACGAGTTAACCACTAGACCAACCCTACGGGTTGACCACCAACAATTGAATTACATCAAAGACTCATCTATAAAAATCTTTTGAATCACTCTCGAAAAATTTATGTTGAACCTGTTAATAACATTAATAAAGCATAGGAAACATTAATAAAATACACTTTTACACACGTTAATAACATACATCTTCCGAAAAAGTTTTTTTTGACTCAAATAGTCATGAAAAGTCGAAATTACCAAATAAATCTGTCATCGAAATTTTGGAACGATTTGCATACTTTCCCTTTATAGTAATAGGTTTACAGTTATAGCTATATATATTCAACGGGGAAAGTAACAATTATTAAAATTGAAGTTTAGTTACTGTATCTTTTTAAAGAAATAATATGAAATAAGTGTGGAGAAAAAGAAAAGACGAGCACATGTGCAAGTTTATATTTATTTTAAACAATTAAGTAAAAAAAAACTTTTTTAATTAAATTTTATGAATACGATATCATACTGTTGATTTATAGCAGTGACTGGTTGAATATTAATTAAAACTTAACAATAAATTAGTAATTATATATATATATATATATATATATATTTACACAATAAAATCCTTAAAGATCTTGAGAGTCTAGTAATCAGATTTTTTTTTATTTTCCTCTACTCACGAATAGTTTTTTTTGTTCTTTCTGTTGGTTTGTTAACTTAATGTTATTATGTTTGACGTATTAACATCGGAATATTTTTTCCTTATCGGTGTTTTGGTATTAAATTCCTTCTAGTTATAAAATTTACTTTATTAAGTGAAAGATAATGCGGTAAACATTAAATTGTTTTCGTTTACACTTATCGTGTAATAATTAGTAAAAATTATTATAATTACTATTATCATAAATTAATTATGAAATTATCTTCAGAGTAATTATAAGCGTACGTGCATTTAACCAAAACATAAGTCGGTTATCAGTTAACATAAGTGTTATTAGTTAATAGGTTATAAAAGGAAATAAGTTGAAACGATCGAAAAATTATCTTCACAATTATAATTAATAATACAATTTATGGGAATTTTAACCTTTTAAGAATAAATTATATTTTAAATCACAACAGACTTTTATAAATTAAAATTTAAAAAATATAAAACCAAAATTTGGCTGCCTGTAGATTCACCATGCGGTGTTCTGCCTGTTGGCTGGTCCCTGGCAAAAGTGTTGTCTGTCTCATTCCTGTGTTTTTTTTCGTCTCATCATAACCTTCACTCTCCTTTATGTCATTTATTAACTTCATCCTCTTCTTTTTCCATCTTCAAAAAATGTATTTATTATTCCTTTTCCCTAATTACACCCGACCAGTTTCCTTTCCTCCTTCTGGTAGTTGCCAGTATTGTTTTACCTTCATTTATTCTTCTTAATACTTCTACATTACTTACTCTGCCCACCCATTTTAACTTCTCCATTGTCCTCCAGACCCACATCTCAAAAATCTCGATCTTATCTTTTTCCTCAGTGTCCATGTTTCACTACCGTACAAAAGTATACTCCAAACGTAGTATTTTACCAATATCTTCTCTCGTTATAAGTAATACTCTGATTTAATATTTGTGGTATGTTGAAGGAAATATTTTTAAGGTTTGTAGCGGAGGTATTTAAGATTATTTCTTAAAGGTTGACTTTAAATTCTTCAAAAGTTGACTATTGGTTTTAAAGATCTTCACCTTAATGTAATACCACAAAAAAGGTACTCGCTTGAAAAGCTTTTAATTATTACTCGATCACCGAGGAACTCTTGCAGAAAATCTACAGTTTTTCGAAACTGATGACACGTGGTACCATCTCTCTGTAACCACCAGAATTGATTTGAGATTCCGGTAGACCTACAAATTGAGACAAAGCATCCCTGTATACTTCGCAATTAACGGTCTGTTCGATTAATATGGAACAAACTAGATATACATAAATTTTTCCAGTCCAAATTAAACTTTTTTTTTATTGTTTGATACCGCCTCATAAGGATCCAGGCTTCATAAATGCAGAACATTGTACAATTTCTGCTCCATTATCATCTACGAAAGGTTTAAATTAACAGCAATAACTTGATTATATCTGGATATTGTAGCTCTTGGATTGTACTCTAAGGAGAGACATGGACGCAGCTTTGCTTTCTGAGCAGCTCTCATGAAGACTGACAAACTCTTATGAAGAGTAAGACAAACCAACTTGTGAATAAGGATGCATACTGGATATTATAGATTATAACAATTTTTTGTTTGTTTTAACTCAAACAGTTTTAGCCATATCTCATCTCAGCTGTTTATCAACCGATTTGAACTGTTCTTTATACACAATAAAAGGTTTAAAATTTTATATAATAAAACGTAATTCGATAAAACTAGTATTTACAGACTATTAATGATTAAAATATTTAGCCCGCCATTTTTTAATTTCTAAATGTAGCGTTTTTAAACTTACTGATTTTGTAAAAGTATTTTCATTAACATATCTCAATCCGTTATAAAGATATAAATTTTTATGGAAAAGACAAAATGGCCAATAGACGGGAAAGAAGAGATAGGTCATTTATCTGTAGGCTATTTTTTTTTTACTTTGATGTATTGAATCAACCCTTAAGATTGGCCTTCCAGAACGCCCTGTTGCCGGGGAGGGGAATATATAGGTACCATAGTGCCTCTTTGTCCGATGGAGTCGGCAAAATTATGCAAAAACTGGGATATATATATAGGTAAATATTTGTGCCAAATTTCAACTTTTTTTTGGTCAACAGGTTTTTGAGATACGGAACAAAACTGTTAAAAATAATTTTTTGTATCCCCCCCAACCTTATTATCCGATTAAATGCTTAAGTTTTTACAGCATAAAAAAAGTAACGCCCCCTGGTGGGACTCGAACCCACAATCCCCGGTTTAGGAGACCGATGCCTTGTCCATTAGGCCACAGGGGCTCAGATGCGTGAGATTTCCTCTAGGTTCTATTAAAAGTAGTTTTGTTTTACAACTTCCCTCTATAATTACGTAACCATGGCGATGTTATGGCGGTGAAATTTTTAATAAATTAATATGTATGACATGTAAATGAAGTGCAGTCTTGAACAGAATCAGGTCGATCGTTCCTGAGACGAGTGGTTGATTAAACCGCACCCATAAAAATACGCCGGTATTCACTGACTAGTATTCAAATCCGTTTACAGTCAACTAACTTTTACAAGGATTTAAACCTCACAACCTTTGATGTCGAAAATCAGTTCTTAAACAACTGATTTTGTGACGACGAGTTAACCACTAGACCAGCCCTATGGGTTGACAACCAATAATTGAATTACATCAAAGACTCATCTATAAAAATCTTTCGAATCACTTTCGAAGAATTTATGTTGAACCTGTTAATAACATTAATAAAGCACAGGAAACATTAATAAAATACACTTTTACACACGTTCATAACATACATCTTCCGAAAATGTTTTTTTTCAACTTGTGAATAAGGTTTTCGAAAACGTTTCATTTGAGTATTGAGCAATTCTCATTTCTCATTATTTAAAATACTTGAGGTTCCCTTTCGAAAATTATTAACTGACCTAGAAATTTCCATTTTCACCTCCAGAGGAGTTTTAAAAGGCTATATTTGAACTGAATATTTCCACTTTTACGTAGGATATTGTTGTTCAAATATGAATACATGTTGCTTTAAGGAAAAACGAAATTGTACTCTCAAACCACGTAGAATGTTACAATTCGTAATAGCACCTTTGAAGAATAAACGCGTAGTGATGAATAAACACAGACAAGTTTCGCTATCGACCTCACATCACAAACTAAAATTTTCCTTTGTTAGAAAAACGTTAATCAGACATCACATTTCGGATAATAGATTTTAATCTCGTTGTACTTATTTTAGAAAAAATAATACGAGTACTTTTTGACGTTTCAAAATTCATGTGTTTAATAGTTGAATGTTCGTGTACATCAAATTTGTCTGTAATCCTGTATCGGATTACCCTGAAGAAGTGTATCTCAACATGAAAATCTTTTCAAATATCTTCCGTTTGAGCACATGTATAACTTGAAATAAAACGGGCGTATAAAAGCAAAACTCATTTACCATAGTGAAATTACTCAGTACTTGCTATAAAACAATAGTTACGAATAAATTTATATTTTATTTATCAGATTTTAAGCGACGATTGCAGATTTTTATTGCCTAATTTTCTTTTAAAATATATTAAATTGGTTGCATGTTTGAATACATTTATTATTATTATTATTTTTTTTAATGAGTTTTAATACGTATTAACTTTCTCTTTTTAAATAACCCATACATACACGTTAAAATACAAACCCGTATTACATACATTTGGTTATATATATATATATTTTTTTTTTAATTCCGCTTTTATTACTTTTAATTTAAAATTTTTTATTTTATAACATTTTGGTTAAAAATTGGTAGATTCTTAAAAAGGCATTCGATTTGGTCTGTAGGTATTCTAAGTTTTAAAATTTCATCATGACTTTCGTATATATATATATATATATATATATATATATATATATATATATATATACATAATATATTATACATACATATGTGATATAAAATGTTTATTTGTATCTTAATTATACTTTTATCGGCTTACGAAACAGCTCGATTTTAGACTCGTTTTTACCTTTAACGTTCGTAAAGATAATAAATTTAATATTTTTAATTTGTTTAATTTTAACACTATAAAAACGTGCTTGACTGATGTAGTTCATTCAAGATCACTAATAAAATAAACTATTATTTTTAGATTGATTTGATTACGTTGTTTTATTTCTTTAAAGTTTATATCTTGAGTGAGAAAAATCTATAAAAATGTGTGATCATAGTTCATTAATAAAGAAATTAGTAAGTATTGAATTATAGGGAAACTAATAAAGGTAGAAATTGCTGGAGTATTAAATCTATTTTTACTTTCCCGGCTATAGCTATAACAGGAAAGTAATTTAGATCGGTAAAGCCTTTTTTTAAGTGTTGTGTCTTAAGAAGACATTTATTTAAAAAGTTTAACAAAAAGAAAGTAATAAATTGTAAATAATCTTCAAAAAAATTGTTTATTCCAATGCTTTAAGTCCAGCGCTTAAGTCCAAAAAAATTATTTTTGTCAGACGGGCGTTGGTGCGTATGTATGGTTACTTTGTATTTGGTCTTATAACTCTGGACCGTGTTGACAGATTTTCTTCAAGCTTGGTAGACAGGTCGGAGGGAAAGGATGTATTTTTGAGAAAAATTGGAAAAAGGGATGATGATGTTTTTAACGGGGTACTTTATCAAAAGGATTTTTTTCTTACAAAAGTTGAAGTTTTTGTCGAGATTACAAATTAACAAAACATTTTATTTAATATTAAATAGAATATTTAACAAACTAATAGACTTTAACAGAAAAATAGGCTATTTAGTATTATACCCCCTCCAAAAAATGACTTTATATTTTTATTTTATTTAGCTATATCTTGTTTCAGAAAAAGAGTTAATGGAAGTTTTTTGCATCTTATTTTCTAAATCGATAAGGCTTCACACATCTATAAAAAAAACTTCCCCTTCCCACTCCAACGGTCTGTGAAAACATAAAATATTTTTTTTAGTTTTTGAAAAATTTAATTCCATCTCGCAAATTACAATACAAAAAAAATCTGTAAAATGTAAAAATGTTGATTGTTTGATAGCCCGGGTACCAACGATGATCTTTAACAAATGCTTTAAAATGACTTCAGGATCATAACATAAAAGTAAAAAAAAAAAACTGTATCGTAACGTTTACATGCAGAACATTATTAACGTATTGAATACATTAAAGATAAATTAAAGGAGTATTTCATTTAGGGCTAAATTCAGCATTATTAAATTATTGGATAATATGAATGCCGACGATTAAGTTGAAGTAGTTCAAAGGATTTTAAGATAAAATCAGTAATTTTAAAATGAGTAAATAAATTTTCATGAATCTAATTTTTTCTTAATATTAATTATTGTTTTTTGTAGGTCGCTGAGCGACCAAAAGAAGCAAAAGCTCCGTTAATAAGCATTTCAATGAATACCTTAAAAATGGATAGAGATGCGGAAATGGATCGGTGCGTAAACTTCGCCATCGATTTTGTCGTCAAAATTTACGTAGTAATGGTAATGACCATAGTGCCATTTAAAAAAAATAATCTCGAATCCATTATGGTGGAAACAAAACTTTAGAATAGGTTAAAAATAATATTTATTTCCAAAATAGATGCGGCATTAATCAGGATTCTCACAATTAACAATTGTAGAAAAAAATAGGGGAGGAATTTATTCTGTATAAAAATCCTTTAACAGCAGTAATGCTGATTAAAAAAATCCGATTTCTCAGTGGATTTTGGCAGTATAAGGTGGAGTGAACCTTCACTCACTCCTTTGGATAGATTTAACTTTCTTAATATTTACCATTGGTAGATCGCCTCTTTCTCACTGTGCATTCTTTAACGTAATTCCTTATTTGCTTACAGTTATTTTTATTTGGATTGTCACTGAATATTCCGCGGATCCAAGTTAAGAGATTTGAGTTTCTATGTAGATTCTTATTACGTCCGTGGTAGGAATGGCTTTGAGTATGGACCTACCCGGAGACTTTGTATCCCATCCGGTGGTAGTACAAAATGTCCAAACTTCGGCTATGATATTTATCAAGTAACCCGGATCGCCTAACCTTTATAATAAATAAATCCAGTTTGGGGTAAGGATTACAGATCTTTATATCTCATAAAAATTGTAGGTAAAACCGTAGGAATTCAATACGAGATGTGATGTAAATGTTGCTGTTTGGTGAAAACCCGTTTGGTTTTATGTGTAGGGATAAGGTAAATTATGGAGACGTGTTGAAATTGCTACCTCTGAAAAGTTAAAGAGCGAGAGGAACTAGGTCAGTACTGTTTGATAACACAAGGAGTGGTCTTTTAGGACTGTTATGAGGAAACACACCGATGATTGCTGATGGAAAACTGAAAATTTCGCAATAAAATAAAGTAAAATCATAAGAATTAGTCATAATTTTGAACAACACTTTTTATTTCCTTATTCCACTCAATGACGAGCTAATCTGATTTATTGAGTGTAATTAAAATCTTTGGTTTACTAAATTGATAGATTAATTACAGAATTCTCCTATGTACTGAAAAACTTCAAGATAATCTTTTTAGAATTCTAATTTAGTTGTATCTATTGATAACTTACGTGTAGTCATAATGTTGCATCCTTGAGTAAACAAAAATATGTAACTTATTCTCATAAGTTGAATAGGTGATTTGTATGTTTTTGTTTCTATTTTTCAAAAGAAATTGACATTGTTGATACCGTGATAATCTAAAGAAGTTTTGGGAGTTAGATTCATAATTTTAATTTATAAAAACGTATTTTCTTTATGTCTCGATCAGTTTTTAAAAACAGCATTTTATTAACGGGGCAGTTTTTATAAAACATTTTTCTTACTTTAAAAATGATTAATATTTAGATTTAATTAGTTTTTTGAGATATTTACTTCTTTTTGTCAATAATTGCACAAAAAAAATATCAGTACGATTTTAAGTATTTGTATAATGGTAAACAAAAATTTTGTTGTTTTATATCATTTACTACAATTTTTCGTACGACTGTATTAAGGATCTAAGGTAAAAGCGGTATTAATCGCAGTTGTTTTTCACTGAGAGTAATGAAGTTCATTGTACAGCTAGTACCTAAAATGAGCAGAAGGTAAATGTCGCTTATGGGATTGAATATTCTTTTCATTTTAGTGTGCTTGGAAAGCTGATATGCAAAGTGTATTTGGTTCAATGAACAAGAAAGCGGGAAACCACTTACTTTCCCGTTATTTAATAATAAGCACGGTATGCAACGTTTATTTTTCTTTAAAACGACATTTTTTGGAGTAATTTAGTTTTGTGTCCGGTCGCCTACAACTATTATTTGTGACTTAACATACATCTATGCTATAAAATGATAAAGTATTGTTATCAATTTATAAGAATGTTATAAATTGATAAATTTTATCATTATTTATATTTCTTTTACAACGAACGTAACTGTTGTATAATTATAAAAATTCCAGAATTTTTTTATATGTTTGTTGAGTTTTTCGGCAATAAAAAATTCTTACTTTTTGGTAGTAAATGATTTGAGTGCTTTGGTGCAGTTCTCCATTATTTCTAGTTTATTCTCCATTGTACATCCCCTTACTTATGTGTATTCATTTATCTTTTTTCTGTTACTGTCTCTACTCTACGTCTTTTTTTAGTATTAAATCTATTTATTATTATATAATAATTATGTCTTTAGATACGGTTTACTAAAAATATGACCCTTTTTATATAATTTTATACAACAAAATTTCATTTATGATATAATTAATTTTACCTTCTTCCTTTTTATAATATTTTATTTTATGGCTGTTCCATTACCATCAGTATTTTGCTACATGAAATGTTCCTAAAATATATATACGAAATATTTCAGACCATTTCTTTTTTATCTCTTTTTTTAAATTAATTATTGCTGCATTTGTGTCGCCTGTGTGTTTTTTTTTAATTTTATTTTCACTTTTTAATTTCTCACAACAGGGGACCTTCTTGGTTTAAAAATAATACGTAGCCAAAATACACGAAATATATATGTAATCATGTGGGGTGCAGTTGAGATTGGTTGTATCTTGGTATAGACTCCCGACACGACATTATTATTATTATTTGTTCAAAGCATAACCAATAGATAGATATAACCTGACCTCACCAGGCGTTCTTTCTTAACTTAGTATCATTTGTATATTACCTGTTTATACACCGTATGGTGCTTTACTCTATGTTGCGCTGCATGGTTCAGTATTAGTGTGGTCTGTAGGAAAAAAAAAATATATATATATAGGTGGTTGGTGGTAGTGAAGTACATGCAACCAGTATTGATATGATAAAATATGAACTAATGACCTGTCACGCGCCACTAATATATTTCTTTTGATACGCCGTTCGGTTTATTGCTCCGTGCTGTGTCGATGTTTTGTTTGTGTGTATGTGTGATTGCGTGAATATGGGTTACTCATTTGCAATATCTCATATAAGCGTTTTGTGCATCTGCCTGTTGTTTTTTTTTTTAATCATTTTTGCTATTTTAATATTCTTTTTTTGTTTTTTAATATTTTTTTTTTAACGGAAGAAGGTTCTCAATCAGAAACCGTTTATATTTCCTTTATGTCTGTTCATGCCTTACTCATTATCAGATATAATTTTTCTAATTTTTTTCTTGTACGGTAAGCTAATCTGATGATTCCATTTTACTTTTTTTTCAGAGCTTTTAAGTGGAAAAATGTTTAAACGAAAAATTACACAAATAAATAAACTATTATAAAATATTTATGTTTTTTGTCGTTATCTTTGATTATAATAGTACTTGATTGTTATAGCGCAGTGGTCTCCAAAGTCGGGTACGCAAAGTGATAATTGGGGGTACGCCAAGGGCTCACGGTCACTTGCGAGTGTATGATCGTGTATCACGTGAGTGCGAGGTTTTCTCATTGGTCGCTGTGTCAGGATACACTAGCGTCGGGGAAGCTCAACATCATAAATTCCCCGTTTTTAAAGCGCATGCGCACGAAGTCTTTTATGGGGAGCAAAGCGCCCTGTCTTTGGAGAGAAGATACCTCCGAACGTTCAACAAGAAACTGCTATGATTACTTGGCCTTTAATGCTATTGATTTTAAACCCCCTCATAAAATGGATACATGGTTAAAAAAATTGCCCGCAAAAAAATCGCGGATTGTAAATTATTCTGATAGTGCTTCTACTTCTGATGCACAACAAGTAAGTAGTAATAATAGTGTTGATACTGGTAATTGTTCAAATTCATTAGAAATCATGCCAAGATATAAAAATATTAACGATATGGCGTGTACAAAGAAGTTGTAGCAGAAAGTTCGAAATTATCAAGCAGACTATTTAAAATTTGGGTTTACATAAAAATTATACCGATGAATCTCGTCCTACATGTGTGTTATGTTATGAGATGCTATCTAATGCTTGTATGAAGTTATTAATTTAAATAAGGCATTTAAAAACTAAACATCCCGAACATGAACACAAACCACTGCAATTTTTAAACAACGTTTAAAAGTATGCAGTACTCAAGCTAGTCGTTTAAAAGTAGGAATCCTCTCTTGAGGTTTCTTTCTTAATAGCAGAAAATAAAAAGTTACATATCATTGACGAAACACTTGTTCTTCCTGCTGCAATACAAATGGTGCAAATAATTCATGGGGAAGAATATGCTAATAAACTAAAATTTATTCCCTTGTCAGCAAATACCGTCGCTAGGCGTATAGAAAATATTGCTGATGATTTAAAAAAAAACAATTATGTAAACAAATTACTCAATGTAGAGAATTTGTTATACAACTAGATGAAAGCTGAGATGTCGCCAACTTTGCTCGGTAAATGAGTTTTTAATAATGAATTGCGTGAAGAACTCCTTTTTTGTAAGCCACCTCAGGGGAAAGACATCTTTTCAACAGTAAATAATTTTTTTGTTTCAAATAACACTTATAGGAAAACCGTGTAAGTTTAACCAGTGACGAAGCAACTGCTTTAACTAGAAGAATAAAAGGATTCAAGGCTAAGGTAATTAAAATAACACCCTACATGAAATTCGTACACTGTATTATTTGTCGGCAAGCTATTGCAGCAAAGAAATTGGAGCCAGAAATACATTGTTTGCTGCTGGATGTTTTCAGCGTAGTTAATTTTATAAAAACAAGATCCTTGAATTGTAGAATATTTTTTATAATATGCAAGAAAAGATGCAGTTGTCATGAGTTTCCTGTACCTCACTGAAGTTTGTCGGTTATCTCGTGGGAAAGTGCTAAAAAGAGTTGTTGAACTGAAACATGAATTACGCATCTTTCTTTTGGACAAAGAGTTCAAGGTTTGCTTCCTTTTTCAGTGACGATAAGTGGCTGTTGATAGTATGTTACTTGGATGATATTTTTTAAAACGTAAACGCGCTCAATTTGTCTCTTCAAGGAAAAGGTGACATTATAACAATGACCGAGAAAGAAACTGCATTTCGAAAGAAAATCGTTATGTGCAGGGAGAATTTAGAAAGGGATGTTTAAAAATTTTTCCCTCATTGTGTGATTTTGCTTCTGAAAACGAAGTAAATATGAAACAAATTAAAAGTTTTATATCTACACATTTAAAATATTTTTAAACAGAATTTTGTAACTTATTTCTGATCTTCCTAGTATTGAAACAAAATTTTGACGGGTCATGAACCCATTTGTTGAAAAAATAAAAATAGATCATCTTTCGATTGTAGCTGAAGAACAGTTAATTCACATGAGAAAAAGAACAACGTTACAGTCCGAATTTAAAAGAAACTCTCTTCATAATTGGTGGATGGGATTGAAAACTGAATATTCAGATTTAGTTGTAATTTTACCATTTGTCTCTACATACCTGTGTGAAGTAGCGTTTTCTGCATTAAAACAATTAAAACCAAATACAGAAATAAATTAGAGGTAGAACCAGATCTTCGAATTACATTAACAGAGAGCATCAAACCAGATTTTTCCGATATTACTAAACAAATAGAATCAAATTGCTCACATTAAATTCTAATTTAAAATGTAAATTTGTAATTTGATTTAATGTATGTATATTGTTTAAAATAAATAATTTGATTTTTCACTACACATGTATATATATATATATATATATATATATATATATATATATAATATTATATGGGATACAACTTATAATTATTTTCGACTTAGAGGTACAGAATCAAAAAATTTGTTGATCGCTGTTATAGCGTGATGACGTACAGTACACACGGATAACTAAAATATTTCCACGCGTGAGCTCAAGAAAATTATTTTAAAATTTAAGGTAAAAACAACGAATAATAGATATTTCCTCAGTTCAGCATGCCTTACCTCATGCTTGCTGATAATCTCTTAGTTTTATTTCTTGGAATTACTTTTATTTTTTTATTTTCATGAAGACATTGGATTCTCATTTTATGTTTTTTTGTAGATGTTTGGAGTTATTTTAATATTTTTTAACGCCTTAATTTTTTACATCATATTTTTTCTTTAGTTTATTTTTACGTAGTTTAGGTAATTCATTGCGTTCGGAAAGCTGCTGTGCACTGGAATTACGGTAGTGTAATAACGAAACTTTCTTAATTAATTACTTTGTATTTTTTATTTCATTATTTTATAGAAACTGATATAACAATAACTAAAGAGTTTATGAAAGTCGTTGAAAATGACCTCTTCCAACATCAATACAACACTGCACTGCATACTTTTCAATTTGTTTTCAAACACTTTAATCAGCCGATATACTGAAATGTCTCGTACGTATGCCATTATTGCGGTTTTTAGTTCGTCAATCGTGCATGGTCTGTTGCGGAGTCAGATCGGGTGATCATGTAGGCCTCAAACCCCTCGAAATGATTCGTTTCTCAAAGACATTTTGTAAAAAAAAAAGGTCATTGACCTGTCTGTTAGCTGTGTGCGTTGTGGCGCAATCTTGTTGTAACCAACCGTGATTGATTTTCACTTCTGTTAACTGACTAATGAAGTTACAGCACAGTAACGATCACTATTAACTCTATTTTCAAAAAATATTGGACCCACAATACACGTTTCTACTCACACCGACCCAGACTCCCAATTTTCGCTTCGTGTAAAGATTGTTTGTGTACTCATGGGGGTTAGTTGTTGACTACAGTTTTGTATTTTGTAAATTAATATGCCCTCCCAGATGAAACCAGGCTTCATCTGTAAACAACATAATGACGAGGATACCGATGGAATTTTGTTCAATAAAACGTTTAAATCGTGAAATAATTTAGCCTTTTGGCATAATCTGTTGTTTCTTAATGAACACACATTACTTTGTAAGGGAAACTATTCAATTTTTTTCTTACAGCTTTATGAGCAGTAGCAAGTCAGACAACTTGCTGTTCGAACTTACGCATTAACTTTGATGGACTTTCGACCATAGCATCAGAAATATCGATTAGCTAAACTTCTAAATAACATCTAAACTTCGTTTAGTTTAGGTGGTCTTCCGCTTTGATCAGCACCTTCAACAGACCCTGTCGCTCGAAATTTTTCGGTAAGACTTCTAATTTCTTTGCGGCGGAAAACAGGAATATTTGGAAACTTTTCAGAAAACCTTTCCTTCACTAAATCAGTAAACTTGTCATCTTCACGAAAAACATGTTCAACGACAAAAATTCCTCTTCTACCGAAATAACCGTTACGTTTCTCGCCACGTTTTATTCCGATAAACTAAACAACACGAAACTATACGAAGCACGTTCAATCACAACTCAACAACTAACGTTTTGGTTTATTACTGAGCAATGCCCGACAAACCCACAGGGCAACCAACCTAACTCCGAAAGAACAGATGCACCACATAATTCTAAAGTATACTGCACAGTGACTTTCCAATACCTCTGTATTTCTCGTACTAAAGCGATTGCCAATTATTATAAATTAATTTACCATAAATTAGAAAGAGATGAAAATCCATTCGCCAGGTAATTGTAATTACAGTTGTGCAATTTCACAAAAATATAAACCAGGAAAACATTTTTTTTCTTTTTTTATTTCTTAATGTTATTCTCTAATTTTCATTAATGAAAGGTCACCGATGACCGGTGACCGATTATAAAAATCACTTGTCAAGTTTTATTTTTTTGTGTAGATTTCATTATCTTCCCATCTATTCTTGTATTCTACATAGAAATAAATAAATGAACATTAAAAGAATTTAAAGAAAAGAAAAGTTTATTGTTTATTACGTAAACGCAATATTTCAATGTTGAGAAATAATTTTATTAATAATTATATTTTTAAATGTAATAAAAATATGTGGCGCGCGCGCGTATATATATATATATATAATTTTAATAAAATCTACATTAATATAAAAAAATCAAAATTGTAATATAAATTTACACAAACAGAAATTAAATAAAAATTAGAAATAATAAAATGAATGTAATAATTTTTAAATAATAAAATATTATTACAAATAGGTTTTATCCTATAATTACATTTATGTTTCATATCGCATAAAAAGATACTGAATTTATTAAAAAAAAAACAAACAAAAAAAACGTGATATTAAACGTAATAAAATTTAATATAATAATAACTTTAATATTAATAATAATAAAATTATTTTAACTAAGAGTTTAATGAACTTTCTCTAATTATAGATATAATGAAATGAGACTAGCTATAAACAAATACAAATTAGTTTAAATGAAAAAAAATAAAATTAAGGTTATACGATAATAGTGAAATGAGACTTGTAACAAAATATAATTAAAATATTTTACAACCGTAATAATAAATAAATATGTACGACGTGTACGTATATATATATATATGTATGCATGAATGAGTGTTTGATTTATCTACAATAATATACCGTAATATAAAATATATAACGTGTTCAATGTTTAAACCTATTAATCTTTTCATTTATGTCATCGACTTTGTAATTAAGGATTTATAAATATAACATACACGCGCACGCGCGCACACACATTTTATTTGTATATGCGAACAAATAAACTTGGTTATACGAGCGAGGGTCGTTTAACAATAATTAAAGAGACAAATGTTAACAGAATTAACTGAAAGAAATTGTCGTCGGCACCTCCTAACATAGAAAGTATCAGCTGTTCGAAAAGTACTTTATCAGTATAACCTCTTTCAAAATATAGCTTCGCTTGAAATGTGTATCGTTGACGATTTTTATTTTCGTATGCTGTGAAACCGGTCAAAATTCACTCGCAGATGTTAAACTTTACTGTAAAAAAATGTGTTTTCTTGAAAGACAGACGCATAAAAGTTCAGGAAATTGCTGAAAAAACGTCTTCCGGGTGATTTCTGAGACGGTCAATCAAAATTACAAAGACGCATTTGTAATGAACCATAACATGGTTTTAGCGGAAAGTAATTTTTTTGATCGCATAATAACTTTTGATGAAACTAAGATTCATTATTTTTGGTCGGAATCAAAATTTCAGAGTATAAGAGAGTTCGCCCGGCATGAAAATAATGTCATAACTACGCGTCAGCCGGTAAAATGATGATTAAAGTGTTTTGGGACTATAAAGGCCAATTTCTTTCAATTATTTATAAAACTTATAATACTACTATGACACTCTAGAAAGTAATATGATACCCGTAATAATGAGGAAACGTCCTGGTTTTCTCTAAAATTTCGTAATTCTTCTACATGATAACACCCTCTCCCACATCGCTATTTTGAAGAGATGTGGTACTATTTTAAAGCTATTCAAAATTTGGGTTATCAGGTGTTGCCGTATCTATTTTATAGCACCGATCTCGCAATATCAAACTATTTTTACATGGCACCGAGTTTTTCAAGAAAGAATGGATCAACGATGTGGTACGATAAGGGCTTAGACATCGAAGTGAACAATTCTTTACTACTGGAATCAGAAATCTCACAGAAAGAAGGGACGTAAAAATGTAGTTCGGGGTTATATTTGAAAGTAGCATTAGTTTCATTGTGATTGAAGAAATAGTCTAATAATGTTTCTGTTGTCATTTGTCTAGTTTGAAGGATCCCTACATTAAGAACCAACAGTCGTCACCATATATGTATTATAGGTTTAAATAAAACTGCGTGGTCGACTAAAAGTCAGTTCCCTCAAAAATTACAACACACCAGAAAAAATATTCAAATTTACTGACCTTTTGTCCTTGAGTATTCGTGGCAATGTTTAACCGGTAGATTACTTTTTTTCTATTAAAGTATCGACCCGATTTATAAAATCCAATGGGTTTTCAATCGATAGCTTGAAACGATTCAGGTCATTTTAATTTTAATGGGGCTCGTATAGTCGTACTTCGCAATACAAATTTTCGGAATTTCAGAAAAAACTTTTCTTATCAAATAATTTAGATACCCGAATGTTTTTGTTTTTTGTTTTTTTAAATTCCATCTTCTGACCTTTTTTTATATACACATGCTTTTTTTTTCTTTTTCGGAAAACTGAAATTCTGAAAGAAATGTGTAATGTTTACGAATTGATATATTTTTTTTTAAAGAAGATTTAATGATAAAAATTATATGCTATATATATAGCATATATTCTAAACTAGAATATATGCTATATATAACTTTAAAAGAAAAGCGCAGGAGAATTCAAACTGAAAAAATAAAACATTTTTTAAAATTTTTTTTCGTACATGTCCCTTTAAAAAAAAAATAGTCTTTGTTTTACTGAAGGCAA
Organism: Lycorma delicatula; assembly: GCF_047948215.1. Lineage (NCBI taxonomy): Eukaryota > Metazoa > Arthropoda > Insecta > Hemiptera > Fulgoridae > Lycorma > Lycorma delicatula. Next base: position 151,868,079 of record NC_134458.1, read on the forward strand.
AAATCACAACTTGTCAAATCACATGAAATTAGGGTGATCATTCAGTCATTTCTAGGCGTTCTATCCATTTAAGAAAAAAATTGATTGAGGTACATGACGAGCGCTGAGGAGTTCCCCTATCTTGCTACTAAATATTAAAAAAATGGACGATGTCAAATACCCAGGGTTGTCTATTAACTCATAAATAATAACCTCTCCTAACATTTTAAGATATGAATCTGCTATTACACTCTTTATCGAAAAATTAATCTCCCATTACACCTTTTTTTTACTCTTATACTAAACATGAATTCTAGTTCATTATGTTTCTTTGGCGTACTGAAACGAGGATTTTCATCGGACCAATAAGCATAATTATGATGATTTATTACGTCATTTAATATGAAACATACTCTATCAGACCATATCACTGATATAAAGAAATGATGAAATAAACAATTAAAAGAAATTAAGATTACTTCAAAACGAATCGTAAGTTCAGCAAGAATTTAATCCTTCTGTTTAAATTGTTTTCAGTAACTGTAACATGTAAAATTGGCTGATAAAAATTAAAGTTTTAGATTAAGTTTTAGATTTAGTTTGAATTAAATTTTCTTTAGAATGTTTTCTACGTATACTCTTTTTTTCTGTTTAGCCTCTGGAACTACCGTTAGGTTTACTTCACAGGATGAATGAGGATATGTATGAGTGTAAGTGAAGTATAATGATGTATATATAGTCTCAGGTCGACAATTCCTGTGATGCGTGGCTAATTGAAAACTAGCCACCAAAGAACACCGGTATCCACGATCTAGCATTAAAATCCATATAAAAATAACTGCCTTTACTAGGTTTTGAACCTTAGAACTCTCGACTTCAAAATCAGCTCATCTGCGATATCGAGTTTAACCACTAGACCAGCTCGGTGGAGTATGGTATGTACACTAACTATTTTCATCCTAACGGGAGCTGCAGAATTAGAAGGTTCTTTATTGTCTCCAGCTATATTGCAACTAGTTTTAGGCTTACCTAATCGTGGATTTTCTGTAGCACCTCCAATATTTTATTTTATTTTTTTGTTCTCCTTACGTCGATGATAATGGTTCTGTAGTAAAAGATTAGGAAATCTTTACGGATGACTGTAGAATTCATGATTTCTGTTTAAAAGAAAATAAGGGGTTAAAATAATAGCCTGATTTTAATAAAACACTGTAAAAAGATATCTAATGTGAAATAAATTTAACAGAATGTTACAGTAAATAAAGTTCTTTATACGGACGTAAAAAGGTTCAATCCTGGTGGCGGAGAGTCAGTCTTAGGTTAATTTTTTTCTTTCAGCACTTATATTGTTTATTAATTAGCGCCAATTTTTTATTTTATTATTAAATAAAGATACAGATTAAAAAAAATTCAACCAACAGAGGCGAAAAAAATGAGAAACGCTCAAATTTCTGTAGGTTGATTTAGCAAAATCAACCTACAATAAAAATTTTGTCAACAAACGCAAAAATACAAAAGTACAGTACAGTAATTTTACCGGAAGCATTTTACCCTTGCGAAACATTATTCCAATTTAAAAACGAAAATAAAAGTGATCAAACGATCAAAACAGAACGAAGAGTAATTAAAACAAACATAAATAAAAATTAAAAAAAAAGATGGATCGTGGCGAATCACAACCGAGGAAACCGTTTACAAAAATAATACAGAACCAATTATTGGTTCAATGAAAAACGAAGGTTATCCCACTTTCTCCACATCATAAGAATGCTGGAAAATATATTGCTAAAGCAAGCGGTAATCAGAAGCCTGAGCTTGAAAAACGGTGTGAACACAAACAAAGAAAGACCTAGACGAGATGGGACTAAAAATTTAATACGCGTTTCTTTTTATTTATTTTTCTCTCATTTATTAATCATTTTATAACTATTGATAATGGTTGTTTAACAATAGAAATATCCTTATTGTTCTAAATTTTATGTTTTTGTAAATTGCTCTTGGGCGTTCTGTTATTTGCTCAAAATATTTTGTGTTTCTTTTTTTTAATTTGAAAGTTAAGATTTTAGGGTTCCTTTCCCTTAATGTTCTTTAAAAAAGACAGTTATGTAATTAAATTATTTTTAATTATGATAAGATTCTCCCAATCCTTAACTGTTTGTAAGTAATGTGTATTATATAATATAAATAATTATAAAACAGCTTACGGGAAATATTGAGTTAAAAAAAAAGAAAAATAATTAATTCCTTTCATGAAATGAACTTTTTTTTAATTTTTTTTAATAGATCAGTAAAATTATACTTAATGACTATCTATTATGTTCCTCTTTATTTTTTCATCTTTTTTTTATATTATGGTACATTTATGGGCAGTATTTTACAATGTTACAAGGGTGAAGACAAGTTGAATATAGTGTTTTTTGTTATTTTATATTTCTACCTATGTTTAGAAAGGATTTTGCCACGCCTCAACGTAGCCAATAGTCTATATATATATAAAATGAACAAATAAAACAAGAAGGTGCACAGACATACTAACTTAAAAACACAACAGAACAAGCATATAGGCTTGTCGATCGTTGAAAGGTCAAAACGCCAACGCTATATTTTTTGTTTTTCTTTTCGTATTTTACATTTTACCTGGCTACTTTTAACACCAATGAGTGTGTTCTTGTTGGATTTACCTTCTACTAACACCCTTACGCGCTTACATTAAACAAAACCACCTACAGTTAATCTACAATATATATTATGTATTATTAATTTATGTTTTTTCTTGCTTAAAATGAATTAAAAAAATAAATAAATAAATAAATTACTACTCGCTCTTTATCGGTGTTGTAAATCTAATCAGTAGAATGACACAGAAAAGAGAACAACGTAAAAAAATCTGATGTGGACACCACATGACTTCCTTGTACGTTTATTAAATTGCATATACACATTTTTTGTTGCACATAATTTAAACTTATTTCATTTGAAAGTGAGATATGATCCTCCAATTCTTATATAAAGATTTTTTTTTTTTTTTTTTTTATTATTATTGAATTATTATTTATTGTAAAACTTTTTTTATAATCACAGGTTAATAATTATTAATAAATTAATATATTTAAATTAACAAAAAAAGTTAAAAGAAAAAGGAAATTAAGTCGCATTCGAACCGATGTGCCTTCCCCTTGTAAGATCCAAATATTCATTAATTAAAATTTATTTGGCTATAACTCTGGAACCAATGAAAATAAGTACCACTTGTGATACATCGTTCTAAAGATGTCAATGAAAGCTTATTGCTGAAGATAGGAAAAGTCCAAATTCCAATTTTTTTGGATTTTGATCTTTTTTGGTCACTTTTGGTAGTGTCGATTGCAATCAAAAGGTGCACAACTAGATGTTAAAACAGTCGTAAATCCATAATTTCAACATTCTCGGCTAATCGTTTTTGAATTATGCGAGATACAGACGTACGTACGTACAGACGTCACGCCGAAACTAGTCAAAATGGATATTTCCGTTGAAATCTGAAAACCGACATTTTTCGCGATCACAATGCTACCTTTACTTCATATAAGTAAGTAAAAATAAAATAATTTTAAACATTTTCCGAAGTAATTTGGTAAAACTTGGTAACGCTTATATTTTCAAAATTATTTAATCTTAAGAGTAAATGTTATTATCTTGACTCAAATAATATCTCTCTATTTTTGAACATATAAAAAATACACTTTAAAATTACGATGTACTAAAATGATAAAAGTTTACGTATACCTAAAACCTGATAATTTATTATTTATAAATATAATAAAAATATATAATACCTGAAAATATTTTACTGGTTGCTATATTTTTAAGTTTTGTGGCTTAAAGCGACATTAAAAAAGATTTAACAAAAAAAAAAAATTGTTTTAAATAAATTCAAATAATCTGCGAAAATATTTTTTATTCCATTGCTCCCAAGTCCAGAAAATTTATTTTTAACTGACGGACATTTGTTTGTATCTACGTAAATATGTATGTTGGCCTGTATTTGGTCTTATAACTCTGGATCCCGTTTACCGAACGGTTCGAACCGTTCTTCAAATTTGGTAGACAGGTACTACCTTGGGGGGTTAAAGAATGTATTAAATTTTTGCAAAGTTTGGAAAAAGGGATGAGGGTGTTTTGGCCGAAACACCTACTTACTGGGGAACTTAACAAAAGATTTTTCTTACAAAAGTTGAAGTTTTTTTTTGTCGAGAACTCAAATTATCGAAAATATTTTTTCTAGTTTACACCCCCTCCCCAAAAATTACTATATATATATATATATATATATAAAAATTTCTTTTTAGCTATATACTGCTTCAGAAAAGAAATTAATGGGAGTGTATTTACATTTACATTTACAATATCTGTCCTTCAAAACACTATGTGTGTTTATATAAATATATATATATATACACACACACACACACACACACACATTAATTGATAAAAATACTCCCACTCCAGTGGTTGTGGTAATAAAAAATACTTTTTTTAATTTAGATTCATCTCGCAAGTTACCCATTCCATTATAAATATAATATACAATATAAATGTAATGTAATATATATAATAAATGTGATAGCCTTTTTTCTTTTTAATATCTTTTGAAAAAAATAGCCAAAACTTTTCTCCCCTTCCTAGAAATCTATAACTTTGATTATTATTTAGAATTATGACTGTATCTTTGTACTTTTTAAACGAATTTTAAAAATTTATTATCACCAATTACAGATTATTTTCCTAAAAATTAATTTTACCCGAATGCTTTCTCCCCTTGAGTATGGAAGCCCCCGAAATGAAAAAAATGTTGCAATTTAACATTTTTAATGCTGAAACATATTTTGTTAAACAATAAATTCATTAAAATAACTTATTACCTCTCCTGATCGGGCAGTTCCTAAATTAAAAAAAAAATTAAACCCTTTTTTAAATTTTATTTTTAGTTTATTTATAATCAATTTTGGTGAATATTATTAAATAATCTTTAATAAACGTCATAATCATTAAAAAAAACGTCTCCTGTGCATGAGCCCCTAAATTAAAAAAAATGTTGAATATATATTTTCCGAAATTGTGATGCCAATATACTAATATTAAAAATTATACTAATTGCCAAAAAAAAAAAAAAAATTAAAATTAAATGCTTTAATACGAGTGTAAGCAAACAGGTAATTTTATATCTAATAGTCTTTTTTTATAAATCATTAATATTAAAATTTATTACGATAATATTTTTTTTTATAATATGTCGATGAGAAATAACGGAGTCTGCTATTAAACATTTTTAATTATTTTATCATAAAGCTACAAATAAAACTTAAAATTATACATAACTTGATCGTTGCAGCTTGCGAAGTTATGCAATTCATTCTTGGTGTCTTTTATATATTTTACATACCTTTAAAAAAAAAAATAATAAAAAGTGCTTGTAATAGGTAATTGCTCAAGCTTTGAATATTTTAGATAAAATATTTTCAAATTATATTTGCTTAGTAAATTATGGAAATAATAAATTAAAATTATACAGTCAAACCTCCTTAATTCGAATAACTACTTAAATCGAATATTTACTTTGTCCCCTTGTAAAATACTCTTTAAATCGAATTAAATCACCTCCTTTATTCGAAAAGTTCAAGGACTTGATGTACATATTATTTCTTTGATGAAAACATTTCTTTAAACGTTTTCAATAAAAAATTTACATACGAGTACTGTACACGATTTCCAAAGAAGCATAGATAGTAATAAACTGAGTTTAAAAGTGTATAGCGATTGTTAGTGTGGTCTGTGAATTTTATCGGTACTGTATGCCTAATGTTAATCAGCTTCCTACTTATTTATTTCCGTCGCCGGAGTAGTCGATAACAAAACTACGTGAACGGTGCCACTGTATGATGAGTAATATCCGGCCTTATTCCCTCGCTGACAAAGCTTGGAGGAATGTTTGCCTAGAAACAATGTTAATTGCTTCAAAACTTGTGGATTTTCATCCGGAAAAAATCAAGATGAATTTGTAAACCCTTTCTCAATTTTGATGGACGAAATTTCACTTGACTTGTTCGCACACTTGGATGATGTTATTGCAATCAGTGTCATTCCAACAGATGATGGTATCGCGTTTGTGTCACATTCAACCATCCGTAAGGATTCTCATGAAGAAGACGAAACGGAACAAGTACAAATTACAATTGTAGCTAAAGACGCAAAATCGGCCATAAATAACCTGTGAAAGTTCAAGCGAAGTAGAAGAAGTGTTTTTAATTGATTAGTGAAGACTGAAAATGCCCTTGATTTTCAAGGTTTTCAGTTTTCTTCCGGAAGAAAACTAAAAAAAAAAAAAAATTATAGACTTTTTTCAAGAAAAAATAATATATTTTACTGTATTTAATTTTTTTTAAATTTTTACTTAATACTATACAGATTTTGTCTTTTCTAACATAGATTAGTACTGTAGTACATTATTATAGATTAACATAAATTTTTATTAAATTATGAAATTTTTCTGTACAATTTTTGAGTTTCATTATTTTACTTCTCTAAATATAAACTCCCTAAATCGAACAAAAATATTGATCCCTTGAGATTCGAATTAGAGAGGTTTCACCAATTTGTTTAGTTTTATCAAATTCCTTAAAAAAAACGTTTCTAATACAAATTTTATATTGGGATAAAAAAAAAGTAAACTCTACATCCGATGATTTATTCTCTCAGTCTCGTCTACCGATTGAGTGCAATGTCTTATTTAAGTATACGTCATCTAGGTTTACAATATTTCCTTAAAATCTTAATGGCTTTTTCTTTTTACATGTTTTCTTTTTTCGTTATTCTACCTCTTTGGTAGAAACTTTCAGAAGTAGCTTAATGATTGTTCCACGTGTTTCGCATATATTATTGTCGCTAGAACTCAAGAGTTTGAGTATTACCGAATGTGAATTTAATTTATTGTTAATTTGGTACATATTAAATAACTGCAAAACAAGAGTGATATATATATATATATATATATATATATATGCGTATATATATTTCCAGTTCTTCAACTTAAATATTATAAATATATTTATTTTCAAATTATCCTTCATGTACCGAAATGAATTAATAATTGTTCAAATATGTCTAATAAAAGTAAAATTTTCAAGTACACTGCATCAGAATATAAAATATCGGAGTACAGTCTAGTCGATAAATTTACTTAATTGATCGCGGTCGCCGATTGGGTAAAATATACGGGTAAATATCTAGTAGTACGGCATCATGGTTTGTAAAAATGTTTGAAAATCTTATCGGTAGCTGTTATTTTATCTTTTTTTTTTTTAATTGATGTTATTCACAAATCCTTGTGAATGGAAGGGGTGTGACTCTATATAAAAAAAATATTACTTTTTTTTTTAATACGTATTAAGACGTATTAAAAAAGTTTCCAATACATTTTTATTTTTACTTTGTGTATGTTCGTACAATGAAAAAACATTATGTACATATATATAATGAAATATATTCTCTGTGGATGAATAATCAGAATATTAATATAATATTTTAATAATAATACTTCGTACAAGGATGTAATCCCTTGATAATTAATTTTCATCGTTGTATATTATATACAATTTATAAATATTTTTGTGCAGTTGTTCAAACATTATTACCTACCAGCTCTTTAAAGTATTCAATTTTTTACCGTTCATGACTAATTATTCGAATAGATTTTAAAAGTGAACAGTATAATTATGAGGAAATAATATAAAGTACTAACGAAAGTATTAGCATTATACTGTAATATATTACTGTTAGTATTGTAATACCGACCTCCGTGATGGAGTGGTAGCGTCCTTCCTTTCATCTTGAAGATTCTGAGTACGAATTCCTGGTAAGGCTTAAAAATTTTTCTCACGCTACATTTCTTATTATCTAAGAGAAATGGAGTGGGTAATTTAAATTGGACATAGACTTCTAGTTACCGGAGAAAGAGTAATTAGATAAATAAATAATGCATAACAGTTTTAAAATAAAATATAATAAATGTTTTTTTTTGTTAAAGGAAGCGTATTTGAAAATAAATAAATAAATGTTAAAAAAGTAAATAATAATATTGAGGTCAGTAATACATTTTTTTAGATAATTGGTTTTTTGTAGGAAACTTTTCTTTTTAGGTGCTTGCCTCCGTGGCGCGATTGGTAGCTTCTCGGCCTTTCTCCAAGAGATCCCGGGTTCGAATCCCGGTCAGGCATGGCATTTTCAACCCTCCAAATTTTCATCCTCTGAAGCATTACCTAACGGTGGTCCAGTAGGTTAAAAAAGAAATAAGAAAAGAATAGCAAGATACAGTAGTAGTCAGATTATATTTGCAGACTGAAATAAATTAACAGGTTTATTATAATGAATTGTGCGGTAAAGTTTTCAAATAAAAAAATAAGTTTCCATCACTCATATATGATTTCCCAAAACGATATTTAGAAATGATATGTGAATTTACTTTTACGGGAAAAGTTATTTATTTTTTTGCACCTTATAAACATGTATGAAATTTTAATTTTCTTTATTTGTCGGTATAAAATAATATTTATTTAATGTTTGAACATACTTTTTATCGACAGCTTTAAAATATTTTTAAAAAACCTATTAATTTGTCATATAAAAACAATTTTATAATTCCCTGCATGCAAAATCATATATATTACGTATAATTTCATACATGTATGAAACACTTACATAAAATATCTTAAGAGGATAATGAAGACATAAATATGAAATCTACTTAGACAGATTTATTATTAAGTCCCTAGTGTTATGTTATTGAGATAAAATAACAAACAATAAAATAAATAAAATAATAATTATGTATTATTCGCGTGCTTAATATTTAAAAGTATTAAAAAAAAATATATATATATAATTGTTTATTAAAGAAGTTAAGTTATGAAATTATGTATTATAATGAAATGAAGTACGACAGAAATGAAAAAATGTACAAGTTTTAGATTATAAAATACAATCGGACGGTAATACTAAACCGGGGAACAAAGGACGGCAAAGTATTTTCCCTCTTAACAATGTCATGAATATTCAAAAGCAATCACTGAGCAAACTGTTTAAAGTCCAAATCACGCATGGGCTCGTATATTTGGATAACACATATATAGATATAAATACACACACACACACATATATATAAGAGAGATTTAAACATTTGAGAGATGTAAAACTGTACTGAATATACTTATTAATGAACAGAAAGGCTGTTCAACGCTTGACAATATATATATATATACGTAAGGGTAAACCTACATTTTAAGTATGCGTATCTTTCTTTACTGTTGTAAATATATAAAAAAAACTACTTTAAACTGTAAAATACATTGCATATTTAAAAATAATAATAAAAATAAAAATGTATATATTAAGAACGGATTTAAATATTTTAATGAAATTTAGTATATATGTGCCTAACAACGTCTAAAAAAGAATACGTATGATAATTTTACATTTAAAAATGATAAAAAGCCGGCCATTTAAATTTTTTAATCGTTAAATATTAATTTTGTTGTATTATGTTTTATTTTATAAAATGTTAAGCTTTTAATTGTGAACAAAATTACACGTTACTTGTTAATATCGGTTGATAAACACATGGGTTATGACTAAAATCATGATGAAAGTAATATTTTATAAAGTTACTTTCCATCATGACTAAAATTGTAAAAAGCGAATCGCAAAAATTATTCAATCTTATTAATTTTATCTCTTGTTTTATTATTAATAATAATTAAAATTATTATTAATTCAATTAAGAAGGAAGTGAAAATATACAAAATTGTCGGACTGTTTAATTTTTATGATCCACATTTTACAATTTCAACCATACTTCAGCTGTTCATCGATCAATTTGAACCAATAATATGTAGTTTCAATGAAAATTAAAGGTTTAACATCTGTTTCAAAGACATAGTCCAGTAAAACTAATATTTACGGAACTAACAATTTTGATGTTTACCATTTTGAATTTGAATTTTTGTTAACTTATATATTTTATAAAAGTTGTTGTTTGGTATATGAACAAAAGATTTTTAAAAATATCTAAATCCATTCTTAAGATATAAATTTTACGGAAAAAATAAAAAATTGCGGACAGAGGGAATTAGAAGCGAGAATAACGTGTTTTTCTACATGTACGGTTTTATTTATTTTGATGTCCTAAATCAGTTTCTTAATTTGGGCAACACCTCCGGGGATATTATTTGTTTGCATATACAGAATGATTCCAAATTGCACTGCAGTCTCTCGGGAGACGATTCTAAAGCCAAATATAACAAAAAGTTCATATAAAATAGGTCAGAAAACGGTTTGTTAGCGAGTCTCTGCTCCCTAACAAATCGTGCTGCTCAATATTTAAATATCATTACATTTAAGTAAAATGTTTAGATAAATTGTCCGCCCAAATTCTCGATTAGCGTCTATATATTGGCATATAGCGTCCTTTCTTATTCTTTTATTATAAAAATGGTTGTGTAAAGGTGAAATAAAATTGATTTGTTAATTAAATTAATGTGTTAAATTAAATTAAATTAAGGTGTTGCGGCAAATAAACGAAGAAAGAAGCATTTGGAAAAATATAGCTAAAAGAAGAGACAGACTTATGGGCCACATACTAAGGCATCCTGGAATAGTCGCTTTAATATTGGAAGGACAGGAAGAAGGAAAAAATTGTGTAGGCAGGCCACGTTTGGAATATGTAAAACAAATTGTTAGGGATGTAGGATGTAGGGGGTATACTGAAATGAAACGACTAGCACTAGATAGGGAATCTTGGAGAGCTGCATCAAACCAGTCAAGTGACTGAAGACAAAAAAAATTTAATTAATTATAATTATTAATTTTTTTGTGAACAGTAACAGTATAATGTATAAAATTTACATGCCAAACTAGCATCTAAAAAATGTCCGTCAATAAATCGATCCTATTACTACACATCTATTGTTCATATTTAAACTTGTGAAATGATATTTTTACGACAAATTAAGGATGTTAGCAGTTTACATCTGGTTGTATTTTATCGTTCGTTATTTATCATTGGAGATGAAAGTTGAAATTTATAAAATTACGACTAAAGCCTCCGACTTGATGTATTTAAAGATCAAATCTTTATAAATATATCTTTTCTTTAAAAATCTGCCGCATTTTAATGTGATTTGTTTTTATTAAACTTCGAAATTCTTACGTTTGTATTTCGTTACGATGGACTTCGTTCATAAAATTTTACTGAGAATCAAATTATCTACAATTTTTGTTTAAAACCAGATTTTAAAACCCATTTTAAACCAAATTTTGTTTAAAACCCATTTTTGGGTTCATTAGTCAAAGTGATAAAAATAAAATAGTATGTTTTTGTCCCCAATCTTTTGCATCTTACCCTAGATTTCTCGAAAACAACTAAAAATACAGTTCTGGGAATTATTTTATTTTTTTCAATTCTTCAGGTCATATTCAGTGTAAAACCACTAAATTTACCCGTTAGGTTGGATCACTAGAATTACAGTCTGGTTTAATTTTACCGAAGGCGCAGAAATCAGGGTGAAATCTTTCGCCATCCGACACTCGCTAATGAAGCGTTTCCGAACCTATGTTTATAAACTTTCTTACTTATTTTCACCGGTATAACTTCTTCTGAAAATTTGCTACATTCTTCGTTAATCATCTGTATAAAATAGATAATTATTCAATTATATATTTTTATAAGTTCTTGCGTGGCCTAAAAGTTTACTGAACTATTTATATCATGTATTTAATAGTTTTATTTCCTTCTGATTATTATTAATTCACCATTCACCGCATAAGCTCGAATCTTGTACGTGAGAACATAGAATCGAAATATTGTAGCGTATAAAAATGTCATGCCCGATCGGGATTCGAACTCCGAGCCTTCCGGATAAAAGCCTCAGACGACAACATCGCCGTAACGAAGTAACTTCACTTTGTCTTAGAAAAGAGTTATGATTGAAAGTTTTTCTAAATGCTCTTGATGTAATAATCACCTAGGAAAATTAATAATTCATATTACAAAATAAAAACGATTCGTAATTTTCTGTTTTAACGATAAATGAAGTGTAGATTCAGGTGAAACACCGTAAAGTACACTTATAGTATAAATTAATTTTAGAAACTCAAATTGGGATAATTTACTTTTCTTTCTCCTGTTTAGTCTCCGGTAACTACCGTTTAGATAATTCTTCAGAGGATGAATGAGGATGATATGTATGAGTGTAAATGAAGTGTAGTCTTGTACATTCTCAGTTCGACCATTCCTGAGATGTGTGGTTAATTGAAACCCAACCACCAAAGAACACCGGTATCCACGATCTAGTATTCAAATCCGTGTAAAAATAACTGGCTTTACTAGGACTTGAACCCTGTAACTCTCGACTTCCAAATCAGCTGATTTGGGAAGACGCGTTAACCACTAGACCAACCCGGTGGGTTAAAGGCATAATTTACTTACTTTACGACCACCATACGTAAATAGATTTTAATTAAAATAATAAAATTTCTAGCAAAATAAAGTTAAAGCAGATTTAATTTGCATAAATTATTCTCTGTACGATTTATAAACACTGTAATTAAAATTTAAAATGCACAACGCAAACAAATGAAAATTAACAGTAAATCAAATAATACTAACAGTATTATAAGAAGTATAAAAGTAATTTTATTATATAGAACTAATATATATATGTTTATATAGAGACGTGTCTCTGATGGAAATACGTCAATTATTTATAGTAGCCTACAGAGTCGTTAAGAGTGTACCGGTTAGTTGGAAGCATATCACAGAGCGTAAATAAATAATTCTATTTTGAAACTGTAAAAAAAATTCTGTCTTGCTTATATCTTTCACATAAAAAACTTGTATTTTTAGTAAATTAACTATATATTTATCGAAATTTAATATTCAATTTAAATTAATTATATTAAAAATGTGTTTTATATGATATTTCATATGACCATGTTATATGAATAATTTTATGTAATTATTATGAATAATTTTAATACAATTTTTAAAATGTTTCTAGCATATTCAAAGAAATATAATAAAATTATTGGAAAAATCGTGTTCATTTCAGTTTAAAAAAAAATTTACACAGTTGCAGTTTTAGAAATATTAAAAGATTTCATATTGACCTAGTATTTACCTCTTTCTAAAAAAAATTAACAAATTAAAAAAACACACATTATTAATGTAGCCCAAATATATACATATATGAAAACAATGTCTGCTTTCAAGACTTTCAACAAGGAAAGTTTCTGATAACCAAAATCTTCTTTCATTTCTTTTTGAAAATATTACAGTTTTTAAGAAGGATCTGTAAAATTGATAATCCAAAAATAAATACTCCTTGTAGAGTCATAACAGAATATTTTAATGGATGAAATAAAACTCCTTTTTTACATCATCTTCACTGATCTGAATTTTGTAAGTAGTTCGATTTTAGAATATTTTACATGTTTCTGTTTTTTAAGCATAAATACAGACCTTATCTCTCTTAAAACTATTATAGTATTAAATTATATTTAATGTATCCCATCTTCTGAAAAAGGTAGAAGTAAGAAAAATATTACTTTTTAAGGTCAGTAGTATTATTTTAAATATATTCCTGAAACATATGACAACTCCGTTACTGATTAAAGTATAAAAAGATAGAGTATATAAGTGCTATAATAGTATAATTAAAATAAGGGAAAAAGGTCAAAGTGAAATAGAAGAGATAAAATAAGTGGGAAGGTAATGAAAGTCAAAGGAAAAGAGAAGTAGAATGAACGGGAGACGTCTACGGTTATTACAGCTACCGTTATGACGTACAAGTATCATTAAAGTAATTTAGTAAGAAATCTGAAGAGTTGTCACAAACGCAATTGAAAAGAAATAAGAGAGTGAATACGAATTAAGGGGTTGAAAAAAGAAAAGCATAAAAACTTGGAAGGGGGAAAGAATTAATGTAGACAGGTCGGCATAGTAGTCATCAGTGCGTACAGTTGAATAGTAAAGTAAAGAGACAAAGGCCGGATGGGTACAATTTGCTGTATGTCATCGTGTCTGTTTATTTGTTGTCTAGGGTAACGACCGTAGTAAACAGTAGCCCATTTTACCCTTTTTCCCGTTTACTTCTTTATTTTTCTTTATATAATCCGACGTCGGTAAAATCCCTCTTTATATATGCTTACAGCTCATATTGCAGGTACTTCAGTACAAATAAGGATGAGGTAACGTAAGTTATCTGTCTTATTATTATAATCTTTCGAGTATAATATTATTAGCAAGCTGGCATATAACGTAATTGGGTAGTTACTCGCGAGAACAAAATTCAATCACGTTTCCAACTCTAACAAAAAAAAAAAAAAACAAAACAGAGAATAACACCGTAAATAAATTTATTTCGGATTAAACTTTCAAAATTAGAAAGTAGATATTAGCTTTGTAAGGCTGAAATATCGATTGCACGTTTAATTCCTTGTACTTCTGTGATATGTATATTTTCTTTACATCCCCGAGCCGAATATTGTGCTACATATTAGTCCGTTGAATTATTGGTGACGTTTAGTTCTGATAGTTACACTTTTCCGCTTTATACTACAGGGACTGTTGGTTGTATAAAGTGCATCATTACTCTTAGAGAAAACAACTCTTGAGTATTTTCTGCTTTATATTCGTCACAGCCATAAGAAAGTTGTTTATATACAGTTTCCTTCGCTCAGTAGGAAACTTTGTAAAAATATCTGACAGGAATATGTTATCAATAAGTTGACACTCGTATCTAAGTGTTACAGAATATATCGTATTTTTCCAAAGTTTGCCATTTTGTACAGAAGATATATTAATGTACTTTTAACTGTGTAACGGTCGTACTAATTTTTACAAAGTAGATATGAACAATTTTTCATAATTACGCAAGTGTGAGAAGGAAACAAAGTGTCGGATGGTAAACGTCATTTTGTTTTCACTTAACAACTAGTATTATTTAACACTTATCAAAAGGTGTTAATTAAAAGTGGTTGAAAAACTGAATTTAAAATATCTCGTACAAATCGAAAATCCTCAAATCTATGTTCGCTTAAAACTCAAAAACCGGAATTATTCTTTTACCGATGTTTTTATATAAATTTATGAATGGATTATAGGCATAAATGTATCCAAATAATTACATGATGGGTGAGCAGTAAACGTTAAATAGTCTCGGATAGGCGTAAGCTGATCCCGATTTTGTTTAGAGACGGTACCACATTAGTCCAACCTACCCCTGCAGTCAACAACCTTGAGGTGTGGATAGATGAAAACGCCACGTTTCAGAGACAGCGTCGGTTAAGGCCGAAAAAACAGCGGCTGTCATCGGTCGGATGATCGCCAAAATCGTAGGTTCTTATCCCAGATGGTGCTTTCGCAAGTTTTGTACGGAACCCAGTCTGTTCCGCTGCGCTGGAAAGGGAGAAAGCCTGTGCAATTCTTAGCCGGGTGCACAGGGTTGTCACCCTTCGGGTATGCTGCTGGTACATGACCACCTCGAGCAACGTCAACAGCGTGATGGCCGGATTTTCACCCTTAGATCTCGTTGGGAAGAGATAGGAGATGTACAGGGGAACAAGTAAAGCAGATGCGGAGGCATCGTTTCTCTGCAGGTAGCAAGAGAAGTGGGGTCAGTCGAAGAAGGGCTGATGGACCTACAGACTGATCCCTGACTACCAGAGATGTCTGAACTGCAAAGACGTGAAACCGGGATAAGAGTTGATCCATTTTCTTACCAGTCACGGGTATTTCAAAGTATATCTGTGCGCACAAATTTTGAGACCGTCTGCCGTAGCCACTATTGCAGCGAGGACAGGCATCGCAAAACACTTGGTGTGCGATTGATTTCTTTAGCGTCGGGAAGCATCGCCGGAGAGAATTCGGTGAGCTTTCCCCAGATAACAACATGGGAATTGTGCTGCGAACCAAAGGGGCATGGCAAACAGTGTATTGGTCTATATCAATTGGTCAATATTGGTCAACATCATCCGTATGAAGATGGCGGAAAAAGTACGAGGGTGAATAATTCTCTCTGAGTCTCCCTTTGAGCTGTGTTCTTATTAAAGCAGATCCGTCCCCTAGATGGGGTAACAGACACAAAAAAATCTAAATGTTAAAATAGAAAGCGTGTTTTATTTTTCACTTTCATTTTTCGTATAATAATGTTTTAAGTTGCTGAGTAAATCACGTTTTGTAATATATATGATTCCCGACTGTGAAAATTTACTTTGATATTTAATTTATCATAGTCGGTAAAACAGGTCTACTGACATTTTTTGTTTATCGTGTATATAATTAAAGTCGCATATTCATGTTATTCTCGTGTTTATTACTAAATTAAAGCAAAAGGACTTTAGCTTTGACGATGATATTTATTAATTTTATTTAAACCGTAGATTGCTATTACCGGATTGCGCATGAACGTCGTAATATATTTTAATAACTCTTGGGGAATAAATTTGTTTAGGAGGCAACAATTCACACGATTGAAATTCTAGGAATGTTTACAATTTTTTTACTTGAAATATATGTCAATGCGGCTCTATATCTTGATGAAAAATACATTATTGGCTTTAATTCTTTCAATTAAGGAAGAAAGCTGACAATACAGTTGTAATACTCTCCTGGCCTTTGTTATATATTCTTATATTTGGAAAAATAACGATAAGTGAAAAAAAGCTAAATTTTTTTTTTTTTGGGTGGGTAATTTATGATGAAGTTTTATTGCAAAATTATCATTACGTATTTAAATAAACAAAAAAAAGATATAAAAAGTCAAAAAAACGATATTTTTAAACTTTGATCGCCTCCCCAGCCATAATATTACTTCCAAAGTATTTTTTTTTTTTTTTGGTCACTTTCACTACTACTACTACTACTTTGTCTAGGAAGACATAAAAATATGCAATAAATAAAAAGATAGTTTTTTCCGTCATTGTGGAAGGGGGAATTTTGGGACAAACTATTTTTGAACATTGTAAAATAAACATGCTCGTATGTACTGGGCAAAAAATAAAGTGGGGTTATGTTTGAAAGTTTTTGAGAAAATTGACCCAGACAAATTATATACCTCCCTGGAGATACTGACCCGACCCCAAACTGTAAAAAATTTGCCCCGTATACAGGAGTCTCTGTAAAACATTTCATCAAAATCGGTTAATGCAGTGAAAAGTTATTAAGATTCAAACAAGCCAACCTACGTACTACATACGTACGTAGGTTGGCTTGTTGGGTTGTTATTACTCCCCACATTGTTTGTGTTTCCTATGTCATGAGACGTCGAGAAATGAAAAAAAAATCATAACCCATTTTTTTTTTACTGACTACCATACTTTCCTTTCTGCAGCACAGCTGTAGAAATACGATGCCAGGAAAATAAAAACCAATATTTACTGTAAGTAACATAGATTATAGGATGAAGATTTAAACTCTTTCTTTAGGTTTTTTTACACGTTCAAAATAGATTTTAGTAAACATTTCAAGCGACAAAAATGATATCAAATACGTAGACTTGTACTCGGATTTCGCAAAAGAAAATTATAATTTACATGCTTTAAATAAATTTTACAAAAAGGTTTTATGAAATGAAATTAAGGCAAGTAAAATTTGAAATAATATTTTAATTTTAAATTCAATTTTTTATTGTTGACGATGCAATCAGCAGTTCTTTATCCAGGTAATAAATATAGGTTTCATTTAAGAGCTATTGGTATTTCAGATTGTACAGGTGTTCCATAAGTTTCCATACCTAGGAAAAATAAACATTTCTTTCTGAAGGCCATGATGTATCACGAAAAGAGACAAACATAAATAATCTCAAGGAACGTATCACCAGCGCCTTTACAAACATAATTTGATGGAGAATCATTCTTCAGCAGAAATGAAGGACGCGCATCAAAATGTTTTCAAAATAATGGTAGTTATGTAGAGCATATTATATAAATAAAAATGGTTTTCATAAAAAAATGTTTATTATTCTACGTATTGAAACTTATGGGACATTCTGTATTTAATGTAGTATGATAATTGATGTATAAATTTGAAAAATATATATCTAAATTTCTGTAAGGACGCAGTCTCTTATATGTCTTACGAAAACGTACTTGTTAATTTGAAATAAAAATAAATTAAAAAAATTAAAAACTAAATTTTGTGTTTTCCGGAATAAGTAATTTCTCAACATAAAAAAATTATGAATTTTTAGTTATCTTTAATAATATAATTTATTTATTTAGTCTTTCGATAGATGTTTTGGTACTACATAGACCGATTGTATTATTTCATATTAATTAATTTTTATTACCCAACATATTCAAATGAAGGTTTCTACAGTTTTCATAATTTATTGAATGCAGTCTTATGATCAAAAATTTGTATAACATTATATGGAAATTTATTAGTTTTTAGCTTTTTTAATAATTAAAAATAAAACTGTTCTGGTAAGGTGGCATTTGTCTGATAGTGTAAACAATCTCTTACAAACTCTTTATCAAAAGTTTAAAAAGTTTTAATAATGCTTTTGAAAATATACGAATATTCAGAAAAACTGCATCTGAAAGAAGGTAGAACTTCATAATTTTTTCCTCTGAAAAAGATTACCTCCATCTGCATAAATGGTAGTTTAATAAGTACTTCTGAAACATTTTTACTTTTCTCAAAAAGTTGAAACTTTTTAATTGCTTTTTTTCTTTTCCTTTATGTTTTTATGAAGTATTTATCATTGCTGGAATATATTCAAATTTTATTAAACGGGTAGGAATAATTTTATAAATACTTTTATTTAAATAAACCAAAACTTGATTTATTTGAGGGATGAATTTTATCTTTTATTGATATTGCAATTCAATCGACAATTTGTTCCTAATAATTTTTAGGAACAAATTCTTAGGTAATACCTAATAGATCTTAGATAATTTCCTAAGATCATTAGGATAAATTTCAACTTTTTCGAAGTAGAGTTGATTGAAGGGGGTTTAACTCTCGACCTTTATGTTTCCTTCCTTTTTCCTGTTTAGCCACCGGGAATCACTTCCCGGTATTACTGGTATTACTTCAGGGGATGAATGAGGATAATATATATGTGAGTGTAAGTGAAGTGTAATCTTGTAAACTCTCAGGTCGACCGTTTCTGAGATGTGAGGTTAATCGAAACACAACCACCAAAGAAAACCGGTATCCACGATCTAGTATTCAAATCCATATAAAAGCCTTTACCATGACTTGATCGCTGGAACTCTCGACTTTGATATCAGCTGATTTGCGAAGACGTATTCACCACCAGACCAACCCGGTGGATTTCTACCTTTATGCTGTGGACGTTTAGCAGTTGTTTTATTGCTGAATAGAAAAATTATAATTGTTAGTAGAAGTATAATAGGGTGTGTAAACCCAAGCGATTACAACGTTTTTCTATAGTACTCGTATAATTTCATAACTTTCTTTAAGGAGAATACTTATATAAGAATAACGAGAGAGGTTAATTGTTCATTAAACGATTCTAAATAATAATTATTATAATAATATATAAATTTAAACGTTGAGGAATAAAAGTTGCTTATTTTCTGAAGTCATGAAAATTGCAAAACCAATCTATTTATGTTTTTTTAAAATTACTATACGTATTAAATAACTTTTTTTACATAATTATTGCAATATTATTTTATGTTTTTTTTTTTATTTCATACTGTTATGTATTTCATAAATGTTGTATTACTGTATTAAAATAAATTATAAATTAATTTAAAATAATTGTAATTGTATTTTTAAAAAAAGATGTAAATTATATAGGAAATTTAAATTTTAAATTTCCTATATATCAACAATTTCATAGCTCTAGAGCTATGCTGCAAGAAGGAAAGTATTGTAAGCAATAAAAAAATAAGGTATGGGTTTTTTTTGCATTTCTCTACGTTTAATAACTCATGGACCCCAAAAACCAAATAAAACATGGGAATAATGTTCGTATTTACTTATATTAGCGTGTTTGAAGCTTTTACTGAATTTTGTTGAAATTTTGTACACAGACTCTTGTATAAGGGGCAATTGGTTGATAAATCTTTGGCTTCAATATCATCAGGAGAGAAATTTGAGGTAGTTATTTGGAGTCAATTTCTCAAAATTTTGCGTACATAACTCCACTTTGTAGTAAGCTTAGTACATGCGTGCATGCTTATTTACCTTTTTTTTTTTAATTTCCCTCAAAATGTTCCCTCCCACTCCTTACAAAAATCGTAAAAAGCTATCTTTTTATTTAGTGCATAATTTTTAACCGAATTTTTTTTTTTGTCTCCTAGGCTTAATAGTAGTGCAAGAGACCCAAAAAAAAATAATACTTTGGGGGCAATATTAGGAATGGCGGAGCTGATCAAAGTTAAAAATATCGATTTCTGAATTTTTTAAAAACTTTTTTGGTTTATTTAAACATGTAATGATAATAACAATAAAACTTCATCATAAAATGCCGTCCACCCCAAAAAAAGTAATCTTAGGCAACTTTCCTGTATCATTATTTGAAGGCAAAAATCTTTATTGTCAGATTTTTTCTTGCTGTTTTATAGTAGAGAAACTTTTTTGGTGTTGATATAATTAAATATTTACTATCTGTTTCCTCGGATCAATGAATAGATACATTTGTTGAATATCAAATAATTGACTTAAAGGACAGAAAGCCCAAAAGCAATTAACTCTATATTTCATTTTATCCTGGCTGGCATATTTTAACAACTGTCGATGGATGATAATAAAATGATTCTTTTTTTGTATCATGTGAAAAAAGCCATAACTGAATGGGACTCGAATCCAGAACCTCCGGATGAAGGGCAGAGTTACTACACTCCACCACAGAGATCACTAGAGAAAATTAATCTAAGTTTTATAGATTTAATGATCATAAATCAGTAAATATAAATTAAATATTGTAATTACCGGTAAATGCTTTTCAAAAAAAAATCCCGTATTAAACTTTCTGTATTGAAAGATAGAAATGATCAAATTATATAAAATTGATTAATGCATGACGTTTATGAAAATAAATAAAAAATCTTCCTTAATAATTAAGTAAATTGTAAATTTTAAGAAGAAAAATACATTATTATAAACTAATACGTATCAAAAATTGTCTAGTAGTCTGTACTTTACGAGAAGATATTGTACTAGTGACGTCAAATTTGTAGAAACAAGTTTAGTTCACCAAAGAAACGGTTTGTCAAGTAATTATTATAAATAATTTTCTGAAGAATTAAAGCCATTTTAAAAATTGTGTGTGTGTGTGTGTGTGTGTGTGTGTGTGTGTGTGTGTGTGTGTGGCTCCCGACTTTGCTCGCGTAGATTTTTGATTTATACTTGAATTTTCAAAAGAAAAATTTGTTTAAAATTCTTTATAATTTAAACGCTGATGTTTTATGTGGACATATTGACAAAATGGCCTATTTACGTTTAAATTAATCTAAATGTTAGTTAAACGATTAAATAATATTTTTCACTGAATTTGAGCAATAACAAGATGTAGAAAGTGGACCGGAGTCGTTTACTATAATTATATCATTATTCATTACATATTGTTGAATTTTATCATTCTCATATAAAAGTTTGGTTTAATCCCTTGACCTCAGATTGAATTTTTGAAAATATGTGTCATATGCCTTTTCTTTCAAAAAAATAAAAATAAAATAACAATTTTCATGACTGTAATGACTTTAGGTTGCAATAGTTGTATGAAAAACGTTGCGCCTCCCAAAACTGGATCTTTTAAAAATTTTACGTACGTATAATTTACTTTACAGTGGTTTAAATACCTATTTTCCCAAATTTTCACCTTAGGTTCCTGAGATATAAAATTCTCAATTAAAAATTTACCTCCTTAAAGATGGAATTTTTTTTAAATTCTTACTTAGTATGAGACTACGTTATAAAAAAACGATGTACCCCTCCAAAATTCACCTACTTAGGTTAAGCGGTTTGAGCTGCATGTCAATGGGCCAGTCAGTCTTTATTTTATATATATATATATATATATAAATATATATATATATATATACATATATATATATATATATATATACATATACATATACACAGAATGTTTTCATGTTAAAAAGAGGCCCCACATCACTCATCGTTTATATTGATGAGTGATGTGGGGCCTATATTTTTGTTCAAATGCATATATTGTTGTGAGATGGGTAAAATAAAGTAGAATTTGTTGGTGCTACTTGAGCTGGAGTGGGGAGGACTGTTTATTGGCTGCACATTTGTGTATTACCAGTCTTTTTCGAGTACTGGCTTTTGAACAAGGTAGCGCAATCATGTGTTGTTGTTTGTTGCGGTTAACAATTGAAGGATGTGTATTCGTGATAGAAACTTATTTAAACACGAAGTCTCATGCTGTGTGTCGGGGAAAGTTCTGGGAGAAATTTAAAAGGAAGCTCCAGTGTAAGGTGTTATTCAGAAGTTAGTTAAAGCATTTGTGAACAGGTTCGGTGTTGACCAGAAACGTGTTCGACACAGGTCAATAATTTTAACAAATAGGTCAATAAATTTTAACAACGCAGCTTGTACAGGATCTCCTCGTAGATCTTTGCGTAGACTAAGCCGATAAGATAAGAACATTTCACTAGGTTCAGCCCACACTGCAGTGAAGGAAGTAATGAAATGTTATTCATTTAGTATAAAGGTTTTCCATGAGCTAACTTTTGATTATACTATAGGGGTTCACTATTGTTTATGGTTCAAGAACTTCATTAGAGGCAACATCGGCATTTTAAATCAAGTGTTGTTCAAAAGATGAAACAACGTTTCATCTTGGTGGGTATGTTAGTAGGCAGAACTACCTGTAGTTTTACCCAGGTCTGATCTCACCACGTACCCCAGGTCCTGACCTGGTGTACTGGAAACCCGCACATTCTATTTTAATCTCCCCTACACCAACACAAAGTAGGCGGATGGTGTGCAGTTTCAAGGCGACGAATAATAGAACCCTTGTTTTTTTTTAAAAACTGTGGATGCTGCGGTCTACCAAGAAATTATCCAACAGTTCATAACCTTGCTGCAAGAGGAACAGCGTGCGTGTCTGTTGGTTCCAACAATACAGCGCCACTTGCCGTACATTTCGCTTTACTATGGAGAAACTACAGGATTTTTTCGGTGGAATTTTTAAAGGATTGTGACCACAAATATCCCCTGATCTGACTATTCCAGACTTCTTTCTGTGGGTTCTGTGGGTTTTAAATTAAAAGAATTTATTTGTAGAAGCAATCCACACACTTTGTAGGAATTGAAGACAAACATTACCAATTCCATCGAGGAAATAGACTGGGTACAGGTAACAAGAGTAGCCAGGAACATGATCAAACATATTGAAAAGTGCATAGAAGTTAATAGACATAATTTTCAATTCTGTAAATTATTAGATAAATGTTTGCCAGTAAATTATTATTTATAGACTAAACTAAGTGATGATCCTCTTTTAACTTGAACACTCTGTACTGTTACGTTGTAGTAGTCTGTTACTAAATTATATTGACCATAAAAATTTTCCAGTTAATTTACGTAGGAAATATTTCCAGTGGAACCTGCACAGGATATCTTCCTTCACAAAATGCAGAAAGAGTCATCGAAATTATTGTGTTGGATAAAAATAAAAACTAATACACTAAAATTATAACTACCGTAGGGCCTCCCTTAACCAAGCCTCTCTTAACCGAAATGACAGGCTGCCGAGTAGCGTCTTGGCCTTTCATCCGGCGGTTGCGGGTCGAATCCCGCTCAGGCATGTTATCTTTTCACTATACTACAAAACATTCATTAAATCCACAGTTATCCTCAGGTACAAAATGTCTGAAGTATGGTAAAACAAACAAAAAATTAACTGAGATGCCATTTACTCCATGTATGAATTCTATTATAGCCTCTTACTGAAGATTATTCGTTTTACGTAATTACTATTACGTAGTAAATTAGTATTGAGTATTTACGGGGCGTGGCAGTAAATCAGAACGGTAAATTCTCTTTATTTTCTGTTATCTACTATAAGCGTAAAGATCGGTTTATGCTTTATGAGTGTGTATCTTCTGTATTGTAATACCGTGTAGTGTGTTATGTTGTTTACTTGTACGACGGAAGAGGTTAATGAAATCTCCAATGACGAAGACGAACCAATTGATAAAAATCAAAATAAAAAATAGCCACAACGAAGAAACTGTATTTCTCACAAACGCGCTCCAATATTTAGAACAACGAAACGATGTTTCTTTCCTCGACTTAACGGTACTACAAACTGACGTGATCGCGCGCTGGTATGGTTAAGATAAAAGCAGGTGACAGACTTTTTCGTTAAAAAATCAAACTAACTAAGTTTATGTACGTCGATGCGAGAGTTGATTGATTTTATTACAATAAAATAAAATAATAAATAATAATATTGTTATAATCATTTTTAATTCGTGGCTTATTCTGCTACCAATTCGGTTTAATATGCCCGAATTCAATAACGAAACTTAAGGTCTCTTTTACGCGGATTCCGTTATCCGAACTGGTAACACTCCTAATTACCTCGGTTAAGAGAGGCCCTACTGTACATACTTTTTGAATTAAGAACAATTTTTTTTTATGTTTTAAAAATAACTTCAAAATATTTAAATTTTATCTTTAAAAATCATATGATTTTTTTTTAACAGTTATCAATTTCCAGGTTTATCTTGCAATTTGATCATTTTGGAAAAAATAATCCTTTTTTAAGTTATATTTGTTCTAATGTAAAGCTGAAAAAGGGTAGTTATAAATTAAAAAAAAAGATTGTTCTGGTAATCTATCACCGTTAATACAGGAATATACAGATTTTTTAATAACCTGATTTTGTTTAAGCTAGAAGCATTTTTTTAAGGCTGAATGCATTTTGTATATTTCGCTAAAAAGTTAAAATTCTTAAGTACGAGTACATCTTGTTTATGAAACTATTTTTAGTGAATTAATTTTTTTTCTTTCATTTACTCTTTATGCTTATTATGAATTTCATGTTGCCTTATTTCATCCTTCTGAAGGAAGCTTTTCTCTCTTCAGTCATATCGCGTCTGGGATTCAGTCTAATGATAGAGGCGTTAGGTCAAAGGATCTCCTCTCATATAATTTCTTAACTACTAGAATTATTTAAAAGTTTCTCTCATTCCTGTGTTTATTCACGCGTTAGTCACTTTTTGTTCTTTTTTTATGTAAATTTTACGATGATATATGATTTTAAGGAAATATATTAATGTTTAACCGTATGTGTAATGTTTTGCATCTGTATTTTGGGTGTAACATGCAGCTTGCGTATAGCTAAAAGAACAGCTTTAATCAAATCCGGGCCCCAGGGTTGCTGGCTCTGATATTTTAAAAGGTAGAACCCCTGTGGGGAAATAAATTTATAGATACTGTAAACGAATTTATCATTATTTTTTTTTTAAATCTAAAAATTACCCTTTCTAGATTAGCCACTTAGTTTTTTAGTAGGAAAAAATAACAGATAGCCAAATAAAAGAAAAATAAACAGGTTAGCCGATGCGAAAGCTAATATTTTTGTGGTATGATTTACAGAAGAATATTTTTCAAAATTACAAAATTTGGATTTCTCAAAAATCTTTTTTATTATCCTAACTAAATCATATTACTTTTATTTGTTTTGTAGAATAATATATATATTTTTTAATACTTTTAAAAACCTACAAACAATATTTAACAAAATTTTCAATAAATATCTTTATTTATACAAAAATGCTAATTAAAAAGGCTGACCTCCGATGATGAGTAGATAGTGTCTCAGTTTTTCAGCGGAGGTCTCGGGTTCCAGTCCCGGTCAGGTATGGCAGTTTTCATACCCTATAAAGTGTCCATTTCCAAACTCTCACGACAAACTTCCGTGTTGAATTAAGTCATCAGGCAAAAAAAAAAAAAAAAAATTTATATTATACAGGAAGTCTAAATTATTACTTAATTATTTAGACTGTATTTATTCACCTTAGCGGTTGGTTATAATTACAACCATCATAAATTTCGAGTAAACTTTCCACGATAATTGTTCTAAATCTTAGTTGAGTGACAAGTAAGAATAATTCTTATCGAATTTGAACGAGAAAACAACAGAGAAAGTTGACCGGAGTCGTTCCCTAGAATACAATCATTTTTCATTACATGTCGTTGATATTTACAGTTTTTATACAAAATTTTGGTTCGCCTTCTTAGTCCCAAAATTGGAATTTTGAAAGATTGTGAAACATGTGCTTTTTTCAAAGAAAAGTCTAAATACCGATTTTCATGACTGATACCTGAGTTATCATAGTTTCATGAAAATCTTTGCTTTCTCCCGTTGGTTGCTTATCCCCAAACTGGATTTTTGCAGAATGTTAAATTCGTTAATTTTATTTTAAGGAGTGTCGTCACAAAATATCGCTGTAATATCAATTTCTATGACTGTAATACCTTCGGTTCCTGAAATAGAATTTTCATAAAACATTTTGCGCCTCTGTTTAGCCACTTACAGACGAGGTTTTCCAAAATCCTAACTTAATGGATAGCTACGTTATAAAAAAAAAACAAAAAAAAAAACAATATACCCTTCAAAATTTATCTGCCTAGGTCAAGTTGTTTGAACTGTGCGTTGGTGAATCAATCAGTTAGGACATAACAGTTTTGTTTTCTATTTTTAGTAAATCGAAAGATACTTCACATTGTACTTGCAGCTATAATTATAGATTTATTAACTGACTAAAATAAATTCAAATTGAAGCTTTACAATTAAAATGCTCGTACTGCTGATGTAACTGTAATTGAAACTGATTTATAGTAACAGATTTTAACAAACGATTTCAGTTATTATTAGCGTCATTCAAACAACACGTGTATTTAATTTTATAAATAAGTCTGTATGTACTGGTATTTTTGTTTAAATGTGTATGTTCACTGTCTGGCATTAATGAAGCGACAAGCAACATTAAAACAAGTAACAGTACTCTTGTAGAAATTACTAAATGTTATTCTACACTTGTTAATGTTTTATTTTAAGTGCGCAGTAATTCAGTAAAATGTTATCATACCGAAAAAGCTTGATGTTATTCATTAACAAAAAGATAAATTTGTGTGTCCGCTCACTCTCTCTTTCTCTATCTTTCTTTCTCAAATATTTTAACGGAAGTTACCTATTACACGTTGTTTATTATAGTTTACTCCGTAAACTATAATAAACGTTTGCAGGCTTAATTAATTGAGTACCTTTGTTGTACAATATTTACTCATGTATATCGCGGATTGTGTGTGTTTTTATTAAAATTAAACCAAGGAATATGGTAAAATAATTAAATGATAATTTTAAAAAGTTTTAAAATTAAAAATTTGTAACTTTAATTGAATTAATAATATTTAAAAAGTGTATGTTTGGAGCATAGCTTTATATGGAAGTGAAACTTGGACGATCGGAATACCTGCGAAGAAAAGATTATAAGCTTTTGAAATGTAGTGCTAGAGGTGTTAAAAATCAGATGGGTGGATAAAGTAACAAATGAAGAGATGTTGCGGCAAATCGGTGAAGAAAGAAGCATTTCGAAAAATATAGTTAAAAGAAGAGACAGACTTATACGCCACACCTTAAAGCATCATGGAGTAGTCGCCTTGATAATGGATGGACAGGTGGAAGGTAAAAATTGTGCAGGCAGGCAACATTTGGAATATGTGAAACAAATTGTTAGGGATGTAGGATGTAGGGAGTATACCGACATGAAACGACTGGCACTAGATAGGGAATCTTGGAGAGCTGCATCAAACCAGTCAAATGACTGAAGAAAAATAAAAAAGTAATTTAAAAATTATTTAGTTATAATATTAAAAACATAAATATTTTTACGCGGTTAATTTATTATCACTGTTATCAGTTCCTCCTTTGCTCTTGATGTGTCACCTTCTCTTGTTAAAACCTATCCCGTGCTTATTGATATGTAATACATTTTTAATCCATTAAACGCAGTTGTTTTTATATGGATTTGAATGTTAGACTTCGGATCCGGTTTTCTTTGCTGGTTGGGTTTCAATTAACCACACGTCTCAGGAGCAGTTGATCTGAATCTGTTCCTGACTAAATTTTTACAAGTGTATTTACAGTTACACTGCAGCTACGTCAGGCCTGGAAAGCCGGTAGCGGTAATTGCATTTGCCTATATAACACACTCAGACCGGGCAGTTGCTGGAAAACTGGTTGGTGAAAAAAACATATTGTTCACAGTGATGTCATGTCTATGGGAATGATAATTTAGTTAAATTTATTAACAACCAATCAACTTTCAATATTTTTGGTCCAATGATTTCAAAATAATCATAATTAATTTTACAGAAATTTTTCAGATCTTTTGTCCCAGAAGTATTTTATCCTTAACCAGTCCGTAAACGAACTTTTAAGTTTTAAAATGGGTCATCTTTTCCTCTATTCGTATTTGTCGTGAAAAACCTGTCATAAAATAGTCTTTCTTTGAAATATAACAGACAATGGTAACTTTTTTTTCCACTTGCCAATTCTTTCAGTGTAATGGAATATGGTTTGGTTTACATTTCATACCGTATTATACAAATCTATAACTTTTTCTGATTATCAGTGGTCATTGTTGATGTGATTAAAAAATAATTACGAGTCTAGTTAAAGATTCTTGGTATTCATACATAGTTGAATTATATTTTATATTTTTTATTAAATTTTAAAATCATCAGGTTCCGTGACACTATATATATATATATATATATTTAAATCCACCATATACAGTTCAATATAACATCATTCCCGTATCTATCTGTGTCACTTTCAGAGCTTTAACTCCATCATCAGCAGACCAATTTTTATAAAATATTCATAATTATAAGTAAAATATATAGTGAAAAATTTAATTATTTTTATTAAATATAAATAACATTTTAAAGATAAAATTTAATGTTAAAATTCTAAAGTTCTAAAAACGTTTCAGATTGACATGTGAGAGTTCTTATATTTTACTGAACTGTATGTAGTGGATTTAAATAATTATATGATATTATGGTATATAATGTTCGAAAAAAAAATACATATCTTCTATGTTTGTACTTATAAAGCAACTTATTCTGACTGACTGATTCATCAACGCCCAGCAAAAACTATTGAAGATAAATTGGTGAAAATTAGTGTACATGTTCTTACGAATTAAGTGCACACTATAAAAGGATTTTTTGAAATTCCAAGTTTAAAGGTTTAAAATGGAGTAACATTAAATTTACAATTTTTTTTTTTAATTTCTCGGTAATAAATCAAGATATCAACTTGATATTTATGTTTGCAATCTTCATGTGAATATATAAAAACTAATTTCTAGATTTTTTGAAATTCCGAGGTTAAAGGGTTAAAATGAATTTTGAATCTTTTGAAACCTGATTATTTTTTTAAATCTCTGCAGAAATAAAGATATCAACTTGATTTTTGTTGTGTGTAATTTTCATGTAAATATCTAAAAACCAATCTATAGATATTTTCGAAATTCGAATTTGAAAAAGAGGAAGAAAGATAAGGATATTTGAACAGTGCTTGCAAATTTTCCCCGTTTCTGACTATACTAAACGAGATATTCAGTGGATTGGGGCTTGCAAATACTCTCCAAATATCTTACAACAATTTTTGGGTTTTTTAAATTTCGATTTTTTTAAGGGGTGTGACGGTGTACGGCGTGAGGCACAACCAACAGAGGTACTGTTACTTATGTGCGATGCGACTTGCTGCATCTGTCTCCGGTTTCTTGACTAAAAAACATAAAATAAAAGTAATTAAAAAATTAAAAAAAAAAAAACGAGAAACAAAATCTGTCCAAGTAACTTAACCGGTTATATTATTTTTACCCGCACAAAGGTCGGATAACCAGCAATAACTAATGTTTTTAAGATGGAGGCCGACTGTTTTGAAACCCGTATTCCTGAGATCACTCAAAGTTTCATGTACTCATCAGAATGTTGCTTTGAAAAAATTACAATACACTGATACCTTTTGTAAATTGAATAGACTTTAATTTTTATTCATCATTATTTTTCTCAGAAACATGAGTTAACAAGTTGACCGGCTAAACATCCCCTGACCGCGACGGGAAAGGCAAGTAACAAATATAGCGCAGGCGAAGCCGTGAAGGGTATGCTAGTATATATATATACATATATATATATATACTGGAATTATTTATTATTTTTATAATTAAATGTAATTACATCTAGTATTTTTTTAGAATCCAATTTTTTTAAGTTTATCTTTTTACTTAATGAAACATTCATGTAAAAGTACATGCACAAAATTTTAAGTTGGACTGTTTATGAAAAATTACTTAAAATTGCTGGAGTTAATTTAGTACATTATTAGTTGAATGAAACTTTCAACGTTATTCGGAAAGCCTTCATTTTATTTATTAAATCTTGGTTTGTATTAGAGAATTTAAATTCGATCAAATTGAGTACGTTTTAATTTTATTAATTAGATAGATATATTTTGAGGGTAGTTCCATTTTAGAGCTCACGGTTTTTTTTTTTTTGATTCGAAACTTACTGGTTCAATTTATAAAACAGGACATGTAGGAAAGAAGTACGAAATTGAATAGTTTTTGGCCCGTTTATATTGCTCTATAACTTAAAATGATATTGAAATCGGCATCTGTGTTATGGTATAAGATCTCAAAGGGACGGAGATGGATTAATCTTTTTCTTCTGTTCATAATACTTTATATTATGTACGTATCGTGGGAAGTGTCAGATGAGTCGTTTCAGTAGCTACATCTTAAATTCACGTACGTACCGTATGTTTCCTCGATATATCAACCGGTGAAGAATAGCTTCTTTGCGGAGACTTTAGGATGCTGTATTAATAAATTGGCTTACCTAAAGATTTAATTTCTAATCCGAGATTTATACGAGAACACAACTGACGTATTAGGTATCTCTATAGTTAATCGTACCTATTATATCTTTGATGTAGAAAAATTTTTTTTCGATCATTTAATCGGTTTTTGATCTATCATTATAGCAGATTTTTGTATTGTGAAAAAAAAACTTCTACTTTTAATACTTCGTTGAAATCTATGACAGATCTGAAATGTGGAAAAATCATACGTAAAACCAACAACTTTAAATATTTTCAATGTCATTGCTTCGCGTCACATGTAATTAAAATTTGGAAATATAAAATTTTGTTCAGTTTTTATATAATGTAAATTATATTTGTTTATCTGTTATCTGTTACAGGGGTGTAGCTGCTGCTAACAATAATAATAATAATAACAATAATGCCAGAAGACCTAGTAAAACAGAACCGATTGTTCCTAGTGACGTCGTTGTCAACAGAACCGCCACTTCACCGAGGTGTGTTAAAATAAATTCTGTTTTAGATAATAATTTTGTATTCTACTCATTATACAAATTCTTAATCTTCAACTTAATATTAAAATACTCTTTTGAAAAATTCCCTGGCGTTTTAGAAAACAGTAGTATCGTGGTGTAAAAGCTTAGTCCCGAATTACAATTAATTAAACGAGAATTTTCCCACCTTCATCACTGTTCCCTATTATATCCCATAACATCCAGGTACGGTACTGAGTAAAATATACGACATTTTATGATATTTTTTTTTTATCGTATTAGTATTTCAGGTTCTATATATATTTCTCCTTCAATAGGGATAAATGGCTCCCGCTCAAAAAATTTAAACAGCGATAGCGCTTATGCCAGGAAAGATTAATAAATAAATCTTTTACTCTGATCAGTGCAATAAATTATAAATATAAAATACAAATTGTAAGATAAAAATACTTTTGATTGAAGTCCATTTTAATTATTTAAATATAAACGTATGAAATAATGTTAGGTTGAAAACATTAATAAAAAATAATTACTTTAAAATAATTCACAATTTAAAAGCAGCTATTGAAAATTATTTTGAGTACATATTTTATGTTCACATTGAAGTTAACATTTTTGTCTTTCATTTAACTTTTTTTTCTTAATTTTTCCGCACATTTTTTTCATTCTTTCTGAGTATTTTTCTCTTCTTTCTTGTGTCCTTTTCGTTCACCTTTGTTTTGGAATCCTTTAATTTTTATAAATTTTTCACTATTATTGTTTTTTTCCGGTTATTTTTTTTTCTTTTAAATCTCTGGAGGTTTTTCAAATCACTTTAATCCCATTTCTCAATTACGAATTGGTCGAAGGTTTTCTTTATTAATATATTATTATTTATTTCATAAATGTGGCCGTAAAATTGGAGTATTTTTCTTTATTTGGTTATGCAAATATATTTTTTTTTAAATAAATAATAATTATTTTGTTTGAAAATGTAGAACTGAGCATATTCAACATTTTTCGTAAAATAAGAAAAAAAAGGTTCTTAATAGAGAAAGAAATTGGAGACTTTCTCAAAAGGTTATCCACTTATATATATATATATATATATATATATATATATATATACATAATTAATTTTTGGGGAAATATTTGTCATACTGCGGCACCATTCAAAATTTAATTGTTTATTTATGCAGAATTTTTGTTTATTTTTTATAGCGTATTAAATTATTTGTCTTAACAATTATTTTATTAGTTTTATACTCGTACATTTTGTATGTACTTCGCTTTTTACTGTCGTTCATTTTTAATGTTAATGTTATTTGGTTTTTTTGTGATTTTTTAAAAATTTAAATATTATTTCCTATTTCTTTCTCTTAGTTATATACAGTGATGTTTATCTGGACATTTAAATGAGTGATTTATCTATCGTAAGGCTATTTAATCTTATCATCTTGTCTTCTTATATTTTTATCAGTTTATCTATGCATATTTATTAATACGTCTATCCATGTATCTTCGCTTTATTTCCATACATTTTTTACGTCAAGATTTATTTCATGATTGAATAAATAGAGATGGTTTACAAGATTTATTTATTTATATATACACAGGGAAAGAAAGATGAAAATCAAAATGTATGTCTCATACATAAAATCATGCAGGCTATGTTACTGTCAGTCTATAATAAATATTTTAAATACATTTGACTTTTTCTTCCTAAAGATTTATCCAGGTTTATTTGTCGTGAATACAGAATGAACTAATAGTTCTTTGGACAATAGATATCGTGTGCTTTTAGCAGAAATAATTTTGATATCTCATTGCTGCATCTAAAATATCTGTGTTTATATGAGTTTAAAATATCGCTTCACATACTTATGTTCATCAGATTACGCTTTTTTAAGCACGATCTTTATTTATAGGTAAGAGAAATATAACCTTGGTATCACGAAAAATGGACTTTTCTTTAAAATGTTCATTAAAATAAAGTTTCGGTCGATATGGAATATACCGTGAATATTCTAGTACGCTTTTGTATATTTCTTGTATAACATTTATTTTAGTATTTATTTATTTCGATAATATTTTTTTGTAAGTATTTCATCAGTATGAGTGACATTCAATTAACATATATATATATATATATATATATATATATATATATGTACATCTGTATCTATAAAACATGTCCTGACTAACTCATAATCAATGCCCAGCAAAAAATACTGAAGATAGATTGATGAAAATTTATACACACGTTCTTCTTATGGTGTAAAAGTGCGCACCTACAAGAAATGATTTTTTTAAATTTCGAGTTCAAAGGGTGAACATAGGATAATAAAATTAACTATTTTTTGTATTTTAATTTCTCTGTAACAAACGAAGATATCAACTTGGGTTTTGGTGTGTGTAATTTTCATGTAAATATTTAAAAATCAATTTGTAGATTTTTCGAAATTCGATCATGAAAAGGGTGAAGAATGGTGAAAAATATTTAAACAATGAATGAAAATTTTCCCCATTTCCGACTATACTAAACAAGATATTCACTAGATTGAGCTTACAAATACTCTTCTGATAAATATCTGAAAACCATTTTCGGGTTTTTTGAATTTCGATTTTTTTAAAGGATGCGGTGGTCTACGGCGCGGCGGCTCAACCAACACAACCACTGTTATTGTATGTACAACGCGACTGGCTGCACCTGTCTCCGGTTACTAGACTAAAAACCACAAAATAAAAGTAATTGAAATAAAAAAAAAGAAACGAAGTCGGTCGAGTAACACTATGAACCGGGAAAAATACACTTTTCCCGTACGAAGTACGGGTAACCAGTTGCAACTAACGTTTTTAAGATGGTGGCCAACTGTTTTGTATATCTACCTTCTTAGATCACTCAAAGTTAAGGACTTACTGACCACACTGTTACTGTAAAGAAATTACAATACACTGATGGTTTTATAAATTGAACAGGCTTTAACTTTTAAAACGAGCTATCTTTATACCAGCTATCTTTATTTTTTTTTTCAACTCGTGCATACTTCCTTGTATTTGTGTTCATTTCTGTTTAAGATACTTTATGTTTTTTAATAATTATTCTTTTTTGTAATTTAAAAAATAAAATTTAAATAATTTCACGAAAAATAGCTGTATCTGTTTAAAGTGTAAACGAAAATTTAGTATTCAACAAACAATAAATATATTTAAATTTCGTACTAGTACCACTACAAATAAATTAAAAAATGTAGATTAAAAAGTTAAATGCCAGAAATATCTTTTCATAGTTATAGATGAAAATTTAATTTGGTGGGAGGCCCAAACTTTTTTTATTTTTAAAAACTGAAATTCATCTCTACCTTATTCTATAGACTAAAATTAATAGTTAAAATAAATAAAATAAAATTTATATATTGTGTATTTGTACAATCAATATTAAAATGTGGTTTGTCAGTTTGGAATGGAACTTTTGATTCTCACTTGAACACTTTATTTACAACGCAAAAAATTATAATTAAGACGTATTAAATAAACATAGAGTTTGTTCAAGTGATAAAATATTTATGGAATCTGATTAAAAACCTTTTATTCTTTTTCTATTTATCCTCCGGAACCACCGTCAGGATTACTTCAGAGGATAAATGAGAATGATATGTATGAGTCTAAATGAAATGTAGTCTTATATAAACTCAGGTCGACCATTTCTAGATGTGAAGTTAATTGAAACCCAACCACCATAGAACACCGGTATCCACGATCTAGTATTCAAATGCGTGTTAAAATAACTGACTTTACTAGGACTTGAACGCTGGAACTCTCGACTTCCAAATCAGCTGATTTGGGAAGACGCGTTCATTGCTAGACCAACCCGGTGGGTTTAAATTAAAAACCTGAGACCCATTGCCGTGACGCAGGATGATTAAATTAAGAGTGAATTATTATATTTACTAATTAAAAAATGATTAAATTAAGAAATATGAGGAGCATCGTTCAAATTTTTCCATCATACGAAGACAGTTTATTTATATTATTACAGGACTGATAAACCTTGGATCAAATAAATTTTTTGAAGATGAATTATTTATTTTTAATAAAATCAACAATGAATTAACGAAATTAATTGAAAATAGGTTTTTCTTTAATGTGCTTGTAGATAGTTTATCATCTATATATTTAAAAAAATTGGCAAAACTGTTGACAGAGTCCGCTAGTATCAACCACTGGACCGATTTCTCCATTTTTTTTTAAAATGAAACTTACAACCTCTAGATAATTTCATCAATGGTCGCCTGCCCCCTTCTACCTCCCATTTTTGAGAGATATCGAATAAAAAAATCTGATGTATTATTGCATCGTTCTTTAAAACATCAGAAATCAGTCGGTTTCAGTAGTGAATTGAAATAAAAAAAATAAAAACCACCTCTGATCAGCCGTTACCTCAGCTAATCCTCCACTCCCCTTGAACGAAAAAGTCGACGAACAATCTTGCGAAGTGAGATCTAGCGCTATCGCTAGTTTTTATTAAATATTTTTAACTAATCTATTTCTTGGTTTTTTTTTTTTTTGTCAAACCATGCAATCTAATTATTGCTAAAATCGCAATTAACTGATATAATTTTGTTATTCCCATGTAATAAGGATAGCATTTTCAACGTTTCTCTTTTAATTTTATCGATTTAAAGGTTTGATCTATTATTATAGTTACATGAATGCCCTCACCAGCAAAAGGTGAAGAAAAAATAACCTATTATTTTTAAAATAAAATGTAAAATAACAATTTTTATTTTTAACCTCCGGGACCACCTGACCGGGATTCGAACCCGGGACCTCTGTATGAAAGACCGAGACGCTACCACTCACGTTAAGGAGGCTGAGTGTTTTTTTTACTTAAGTGAATTTAACAAAACTTTATTTCTTTTAAATAATTTATAATGTTTATATTGTATCGGATTTTATATTTTAATGTTATTTTGTTGGCAATAAATAATAAATGAAATAAAAATTTTATCAAAAACTTTCTTCCGGTTAAATTAAGCAGAAGATTTTATTTTAATGAAAAGGTTACATGACCTGCATAGATTAACTTTTAAGCAATTGCTGAATCATTTTTATTTTGTCATTATTATTTAGACGGCGAAGAAAATCAACAAGCGTTTGTCTTCTACCTTTTCGCTTCATCAACACTCAAGTGTTTCTTAATGAGAAAATAATTCCGCAAACGTATGTTAGTTCTTGGAATCTTGGATTGTATCTTAGATCATCGGGTTAAGTGGAAAAAAAATCGTATTCAGTCCAGGCGTAAATTGAAGATATATATATATATTATCCATGTTCCACAGGTGTATTGGTTGATTGGACGGAAATCTAGTTTATCCTTTACTTCGGATATATGAGTATGCATATTAAAGTGAGATGGAACTTAGGAGTGGAGAAAGTGCGGTGATAGAAGTATTTTTAATGCCAAGTATCTTTAATGCCAAAATATACCAAGTCTCAACGAGAAATATAAATGGAGGTTATATCGTCGTCTAAAAATTTGGCACTAAATCCGTTAGATATTATAGGAACTAGTTTACAAAGATTGAAACCTAATAGTGTAAAATATTTAACGTACAGATATGACTTAAAGAAAGTTAATTATTTTTAAGTGGCTGAGAGAGAGAGAGAGAGAGTGTGTTTGTGTGTGTGTGTGTGTGGTATTTGATAAGTTATATCAGTTAAATACCTTTTTCTTGCAATTAGTAATCCGTTATCATTGTTGGATTGCAACTTTTACTTATTTTTTAGTTAAAATTTAAACCTATTGTAATAATTCAGAATTAAGAAAAATATTATTTTTTTTAAATTTTATATATATGTATGTATATACGAGAGTTATTTTTTTTTCAAGGTCCGATCGGTCACGAAATTAAAACAACAGTGAAAATAAAAAATATTTTATGTCTAACAAGTACTTAAATAGTTACGCTAATTCTCTACATAGTCGCCACTCCGATTTAGACATTTGTCGTAGCGTGGTACCAACTTTCCAATACCCTCGTCATAAAACGGAGCCGCCTGTGTTTTCAGCCATTTTTCTACGCTGGTCTGCAACTCGATGTCAGTGCCAAAATGTTGTCTTCCTAGCCAGCGTTTCATGAGATCAAAGCGGTGAAAATAGGATGGAGCCAAGTCCGGGCTATATGATGTGTGATTAAACAGTTCCCAACGAAATCGCTGCAAGAGCTTCTTTGTTACAGCTGCAGTGTGAAGCCGACGATTGTCATGGAGAAAGACAATGCCTAATGACAACATTCCTCTCCGCTTATTCTTATTCACCATGGTGGATGAATAAGATTAAGCAGAGAGGAATGTTTTAATCAGGCATTTTCTTTCTCCATGACAATCGTCGGCTGCACACTGCAGTTGTAACAAAGAAGCTCATGCAGCGTTTTCTTTGAAATATAGTTTTAATTTTGAAATCTTGGAAAAAAATTTAATTGAAGAACAGTATAAAGATTAGTTCACTTTTGTAAAAACGGGAATAAAATAAGACGATCATTGACTTGTATTTATTACTGTTTTTTACAAACTTTTCTATTAATCTTAAATCTCATTTACAAAAATACTAGCAGAAGTAACAAATTTATGCTTATTTTTACTCTTTCTATAAACATTTTATTTACTTCGATATAAACTTACTGTGCATGAAAAATTTTAGTAATTATTTAAACATCGTTAATAACCCCTCAATTTTGTTTAAATGACAGGTAATTATATTTTAAAGTATTTATTACTCGGGGAAAAAAACGTATGATTTGTTCTACACAAACCATATATATATATACTCTTTGTTCTTTAGTGACAGTTTCTAAGTATTAAAAGTGTGTTGATAAATATTTATATATCTATGTTAGGCAAATCGGTTTTTTATTTTCTAAATGTTATTTATGTATTTAACTAATAGCCACCTGTTGTTATTGCTTAAACGTGTAAAATTAAAATTATCTGTGGTTCATATTTATCATTTTTATGTTTTTTAGGGTCATGTGATTATATTAGGAGAAAGTTTTTGGAGAAAATAAAAGCAGTAATAATAATACATTTGTCATGACTATGTTTATAAAATACTATATTAAAAATGGAAATACTTAAAATTAAAATACTGTTCAAAATCTTTATGAATTGTAATTTAAAGAATGGACGACTCGACCTGAATTCAGTTTGAATAGTTTTGCACCTTTGAAAAATAATATGAAACATATTAAAAAAGGAAATAAGTTTTTATATTTTCCATCAATTGTGGTAAAGACATAATGATACATTCTTTTTAAAAATTAGGAAACAGAAAATACATCCAAACACCTTAAAACAAGATAGGTAAATGAAGAGAGCTAGCTGACAGCTATAAGTACATTGGAGAAGTAAGAAAGTCCGATGGGCTAGACAGAGAAATCAATAAAACCATCACAAAACTCAGAAGCTTATTGTGTGAGTATATTTATAAATTAAAAAAACGAATTTCAAGTATAATAAAATAGACATTATACACCCGATGTACTACACGCGGCCGAGTGAACAACCTTAAACCAAGGAGAGATAAACAAACTTGTAAACTTAGAATCTAGGACCCAGAAAAGCGATAGGTGGTTTGAAACTATGAAAAACTATGACTTTTTCCGGATAGTAGAAAAACTATTAGACGCGATTAGGAAACCGAGACTGGCCTTCTAGTAGTAGAATGGACGAAAACAGACTACCTAAGGAAATCTTCCGCCAAAGAAACAAATGTATTTATTTATTTTTTTATTACCAAGTGGTTCAAACAAGTTAATGAAGAAGTAAAAATAGAAAAGTATGAAATTATAGGCAGATACGTTCAGACAAAAACTCAAAACTTGTGAAGAATTTCAGAAGAAAATTACAAGAACGGAATGGAACCAACAAAGTCAAAAAGAACATTCATGCATAATGAAAAAAATTATGGTAACAAAAGATAGCAATAAGCGAGACTATTTAATTGTGGTCCTATAGAGAGCACAAAATTTGATTAAAATATAAAAATAATAATACCATTAACTTCATGCATTTTATTAGTTGGTCCCAATTCATATGTTAGGGTACGGATAGATTACTAATTTTATGCGTGTTTATACTAATTTTATAAATGTTAAATAAAATTCTTTCACTAAATTTGAATAGCTGATAATTTCTAGTTTCTTACTTTTTTGTACGCGCATGCGCACGCGAAGGCGTGAAGGTTAATTATTACTTGATTTGTGATCAGTTAACATTCTTTAATTAAAAAGTATCTTTATAACATCATTAACCACGGCAAAACTATAAAAGTAGTATTTCATTCATTTAAACAGTATTATAATTGCAGCTATTAAAATGTCCCGTTACTCTGTCAGTGTCAGTCACTCAACCCGGACTAATTTATGACTGAACTCAATATTAAACCTATTTCTCATCTGTGGAGTTGTATAGTTATTAATATCTACGTTATGTGGAGCGTGCGTGAAATTTATATATTTTCCTCGATGTAACGTACGAATTTTATTTAAAGTATTTATTCAAAATATAATTTTTTTTTCCCAAATACGTCAATTTTTCTACAAAATTGGTGAAAAAAATATTCTTTCAATTTTATTTATACAGAGTGTACCACGAAGAAACTTTCAGGACATATTCTCCGGATGAAAATAATGAAAAAAGTTCATATAAACGTAGGTCTGGAAACACTTTATTTTCGAGTTACGGCTAGCGAAAGATTTCGTCCGGATTTCAGCTCTTCTGATAAAATGAAGCCCTCTGTAATTTTTGGGTTTCAAACTAATGAATAAAATTTGTGGTTTCTTATGTAATTTGAACTGGGAAATAGGATAAAACAGGTTCCATAACTTTAACTCCAGTAGCTTTTAAAATATCCGACGTAAAATGCAAAATTCGTTGTCGAAAAATAATTTTTTTTTTAGGTTTGTAGTAAAATAACTTTATTAAATTGCTAATAAATGCGAGACATTTAGTAATAAAACTAGATTACTTCATTTGGGGTTATATAAAAACGATAGTATACTAACAAAAAGTTAATAGTAAAGAAGAGTTACTCATTAAAATACGAAATGCCGTTAAATTTATACCAAATCATCCTAAGATGATACGGAAAGCCATCGGAAATATTTTAGGTCGGGCAGGGTGCTGTATACATTGTGCAGGAGGGCTTTTTTAACAATTACTATAACTGAGGTTTGTTATTCTGTTACCATTTATAATTTCAGGTATTTTATTTATTTTTTTGTTTTGCTATATTAGGAATAATTAGGTACCGAAAGAATAATAAGATTTTCTGTCTATTTTTCGTCTTCAATAAAAAGCTATTTTTAAAAGTTTGTTTACTTTTTATTGGCTGTATTTACATTAATTTCCTCAAAATTATATTTTCTAAAAGGTTTTTACTAAATTTTCCGCATTTAATAAAGCTATTGTGTTACAAACCTAAATAACACTTGTTTTCGACATCGAGTTTTGTGTTTTACATTGGACATCTTAAAACCTACTGGAGTTACAGCTCTGAAACCTGTTTTATCCTATTTCGCAGGTTAATCTCCATAAGAAATCACCAAATTTACTGCTTAATTTGGGTTCGAGAAATTACAGTAGGGCTTCTTTTTATTAGAATAGCTGAAGTTCGGACGAAATCTTTCGCTAGTTGAAACTTGAATATAAAGCGTTTCCAGACCTATGTTTACGTGAACTTTTCATTCTTTTCACCTGTAGAACACGTTCTGAAAATTTCTCCCTTTCTTCATGAGACATTCTGTATATTAATGAATTTATTACAATTTTATAATTTTGGCTCGAGTAATAGTTTTATTCTTGATCGGCCAGCAGGCCGGTCAAGAATAGCAGCAGGCCGGCAGGCCTTAGTGAT
Organism: Lycorma delicatula; assembly: GCF_047948215.1. Lineage (NCBI taxonomy): Eukaryota > Metazoa > Arthropoda > Insecta > Hemiptera > Fulgoridae > Lycorma > Lycorma delicatula. The sequence continues at coordinate 151,909,394 of NC_134458.1, forward strand.
ATGTGTGGTGGTTTCCATATCAAATGATCTCCTGACCTTAATTCCCGCTTAAGTTCTGAAATCTTTCATTCAATCTTTTTTATTAAAAAATGTATGAATAAGTATATAAAGATATAATATCGAAAAATGTCTTCGGTCTTCATTCATGAAATTTCCTCTTTTTTTTCTTAGATTAAAGATAGGGTTGTTAACGTTTCCAGGAAAATTTCTAAATCACTCTTTTAGTTATGTATTAGGTGTAAAAGATTTTAACTTTTAATCTGTATGTGTACTCAGACACAAAGAAACGGACGTTATTTCCGGATATGTTCTACAAATGAAAAGAAAGAAAACATGAGTATCTGGTAACAATTTGTTTTCGAGTAATAGCTTGCGATAAATTTCGCTTTGATTTCTGCTTTAAGGATGAAACGGTACTGAAATTCTTAGAAGTTTAATAAAGTTTGATTGTTTCAGTCTTTTTACCCGAAAAATTGAATAAAACGTATTCCAGAACAATTTTTATTCATTTTTGAGAAAACTATTTTAAAACACAAAAAAAAATATTTTGGCAAAACACAATTTTTTGGGTTTGCAATAACTTACCAGTAAATAATAAATATGTGCAATTGTTTTATTCTGAGAAAATCTGTGCAAGTAATATCAAATGAATGTTAAAAATAGTTTCTGAAATGTAAATTTTATTAAAAACAAAACAGATCGAGACATCTCAGAAAAATGCTGCACTTTAAGTAATTTTAAATCGAAACAAGAATCACTTCTATATTGAACAGTATCTAGAAACAAAATCAATTATTAAATATGAATAAAAAAAAAATTATAGCTTAATAGCTTCATTTAAATTTCACATCTTATTTTAAAAATATTATTAAATTGTACAACCGAAAAACTAAGAAGCGTTTTCGGATCCATATTTATATGAATATTTTTCTTTATTTACTGTTATTGAACTTTGAAATTCTTTACGATTTTTCGTGAGACACCTGTAATAAATACATTTCTGCAGATCTTGTTACTTCCTTGTTCAAAGTAAAGGAAGTATTGCAATCGCGAAAAATTTCGGTTTTCAGATATCAAAGGAAATATCCATTTTGATCATCCCTGAATCCATTTTGACTAATTTCGGCGTGACGTCTGTACGTACGTATGTATCTTGCTTAACTCAAAAACGATTAACCATATAGAATGTTGAAATTTTGGATTTAGGACTGTTGTAAAATCTAGTTGTACACCTCCCCTTCTGATTGCAATTGACTGAACCAAAAGTGTCCAAAAAAGCCCAAAATCCAAAAACAATAGGATTTTTTACTTTTTCTTAATTGCAGTAATAAGCTCTCGTTGAGATCTTTTCTACGATATATCATAAGTGGTGTTTTTTTCATTGGTTCCAGAGTTATAGTCAAATAAAATTTTAATTTATGAAATATTTGCATCTTACAAGCGGTAGGCTCATCGGTTCGAATCCGACATCATTATTTTTTTGTTTTTAATTGAAATATATTGATTTCTTAATTATTATTAATCTCTGTTGTAAAAAAAAATTACAGTAAATAATTCAATAATAGGAATAAAAAAAAAAAAAATATGAAAAAAATCGTAAGAGACGATGAAGTCTCCGAACTACGTTTACAGTTCTAAACATGACCTAACCTAAAAGTGAAATGAAAATGGGGGAAAAAATAAAGTAAACGTGAAAACATTATATTTCAGTTCAATTAGATTTGTAATAAACAATACTTTCAAAATATACCTCGAATTTTGTTAGACAACGTTTTTTTCCATTTGATGAATCGTGGGACTCGAATATGTCATTTTATTCATGTTTTTAATGTACCTTTACGAATCGCGCCGCTAGATAGCAGTACTTGATAGTACTAGGTAGCGTACAAAAACTTACTTGGTACTTGAAATAATATAATTTAAAAGAATATATACTACAGCTTGTTTATATATATAATGTTTAAGCGTTCCATGTAATGAGAAAAATTTGTTACTAAACTCTTACCGGACCATTCGTCCGGTAAGAGGACGAATTAAACAATTTCATTTATTAAACAAGGAATAATATATATCATATTTACAGAAATAACCCAATTCTTATGATTATTCTTTTGTTAAAAACAGTTTTATTTATATTACAGAAATTTTATTTTTTGAGCGGAAGAAATGATATCTGCTAGACTCTTACCGTACGGTTTACAATTTCATGGTAATTTTTTGGATTAAATTTATCATATTTATTATTAGATTTAATAATTCTTATATTATACCTATATCCCAGATTCGATTATTAATCTAAACTAAAATAAAAAAAAAATATTCATCGAAATTAGACCATCTAGTTCACCGAGATAAAAGATTTTATCTGGTACAGGTACCGATTTCTATACTTCCTTTTTTTAACAGGTATTTTATACTTGATTAAAATAAAATTCTGGAATACCGATTAGGCCTAAATATTTTTAAAATATAGTAAGCTTTTGTAAAAAAATTGCTCTTATGCTTAGACAGATTTGATAAATATTAGAAGGTATAAACATATTTTATGAAATATAGAATGTATTAAGGTATAGTCGTATACGAAGATATGCGGATTTTTGTTAAATTTTATGAATACGTAAATTTAAGGTTGAATATACCATTATTGTACTCGTTTGGACAAACATTATTATTTTTTTTTAACATATTTTTACAGTAAATACTGATATATATATATATATATATATATATACATATAAATATAAAACAGAAAAATTTTACCTTAGTTGTACAGTACGTAGTCTAAAATTACAGTGTTTATGCAACGTTGTTTTAGGCTATGTCGGTATGTATAGGTCTGCAATTTGAGAATTTATAGATGTCAAAAACAATAGTAATTGTGGTGGATGTTGTTATTATTGTTGCAATTTAATTTAACTTTTTACTGACCCCTCACCGTCGTCGGTTAAACGTTTTTAGAACGAGTAAACTGGAATCGCGTTCATTCTCCTTCAACATAATGGATCTAAAAACTTCTTACTTTATTATTACGTTTTTTTATGGTTACAGATGTTAACATTGTATATAATTTTCGAAATTTTTACCGTTTCCTGTTATAAAATTCTATTGGGCGAATGATTTAGAATTTATTATTAGCGAATAAAGAAAAATATTTTATGAATGTTTCGGCTATCATTTTCTCTTCATTAATATCCGTCATGAAATCGAAGTATTTAAGACTATGGTTCTATATATATTAATTGAGATTAATTATGTTTTGACATTTTGTAATTTAACTGAATTGTGTATTAATTGATTAGCTGCAGTAACATCATATTCCATTTTTGTCTCAAATGCTTAACCACAATTATATGAACTAATTAAGTTGAAAAAAAAAATAAAAGAAAACATCACCGATTTGTTGGAAAGAAGTGGGCATCAAGTTCTGCGGCATCCACGTTTCCATCCTGATTTAAATCCAACCGAGATAGTATGGTCAGAGTTAAAACGACATTTTGCATGCCACAACACAATGTTTAAGATGTCAGAAGTGCAAAAATTGGGTAAAGATAAAATGAATTCGATGAGTGACGAACAATGGAAACCTTACTGTGAAAAGGTTAAAAAATCGAAGGTGAATTGGAGCCAAGAATCGTTAATAGATTCTCCGACAGAATTTTCCATTTCCTCTGAATTTGGTGACAGTGATAACAGTGACAGTTACACTGAAGATAGTAATGACAGTGAGGAGAGCATACTAACTGCGGAATCAAACGGAAATTCATTTTCCAGTAATTAAAGTTAAAGTAATAATCATTTGTCGCAATATTTACCGTTTAATTAGTAATAGATAATAATCCGTTTATTAGTATGGATTTACCATCATAATAATTATGGTAAATTCATAATTAGTATGGATAATAAATGTAATCCGTTATTAATTTTACTATGCACAGTACAAAATTAGCCGATTGTATTTAACTTCAAAATTGTTACACTCATTTGTTTAAAATAGCAAAATTGTTTGGTAAGGGGATTACTAAGATCGAGAAACGTGTTTTTACGTTGGGTAGTAATCGTCGTCATTCCAAGCTCGCCGTTACTTGGCGGCGACTCTACATGTTAAATAGAGATGCAGAAAATTCGATATTTTTTTTAAATTAGTATTATTTAAAAATTTATCGACAGAGTAATATTGTTTCTGTAAATTAGAGGGAAGACTTGTTGATCGGTTATTTATTAGAAAATAGTTTGCCACATTCTCCTTGATTGGGTACATTTTTTGGCTTTGAGATAAAAATGAAAGATTTATGAGGCTGTAATAGATGTAATTTATTTTTACTTTCCAGGCGAATATAACTACAATAATTTTATTAGAGGGGAAAGTATGATGATCACGTCACAAATGGTGTATCGGTTTTTTTTTGCAAATAATTACGTTTTAGGGTCTAACTACTGCCTCTAGACCAAAAAAAGAATAATGTATGTATGTGCGTTCGTGTGTAGGTACGTATGTGTGTCGAGTTTCTTTTGGCCTTTCATCTCAGGATTGACCAAATCCATTTTCTTTAAATTCGGCTCAAATATTTCTATATATTGAACACTGATCATATTAATTTTTTTCCAAAATTCGTTAAGGAGTGGGGAATATCGCAAAAAAAAGCAATTTCGATTTTCTTAAGAGGCATTTTAGAGAAAACTATGTTAAGGCAAATTTGTTACCTGCAATGAATATATAAATAATTCAAAAAAATCCCACCACAAAATTGAAATGTGTGATTTTTCTTTCTTTTGCTGTATTCATCACTTCGGTTTAAATATTTTATAAAAGTTTATATTTCATATATAACGAAGACTGGAATAAAATATTCAGCATTTTAAAAAGTTTAGAGTTCTAGTATAGACAGAAAAATAATTTCTAACATTTACAGGAACCAAACTGCAACAGTAATAATCGAAGTGCCTAAGAAAGAAGCTGTAATTAAAAAGGGAGTCCGACAAGGATATTCTCTATCCCCGTTACTTTTTAAACTTTACGTAGAACTAACGGTTAATGAACAATTAACAACAATTTTAATGAACAATTAGCATGTTAAAGAACAATTTAGATCCGGAGTAATAGTAGTACAAGGTAAACATATAACGATGCTACAATTTGCTGATTGTATAGTTATTCTAGCCGAGAGTAAAAAATATTTAGAAGAAACAATGAATGGCATAGATGAAGTCCTTCACAAGAACTACCCCATGAAAATAAACAAGAACAAAACGAAAATAATGAAATGTAGTAAAAATAAAGTAGATGGACCACTGAATATAAAAATAGGACGAGAATAGACTACGAAGGTAGAAGAATTTTGTTATTTGGGAAGTAGAATTACTAAAGATGGACGAAGCTTGAGTTATATAAAATGCCGAATAGCACAGGCGAAACGAGCTTCAGTCAAAGATATAATTTGCTTACATCAAATAATTTAAACATCAGGAAAGCATTTTTGAAAGTATATGTATGGAAGTGAAACTTTGACGTACCTGAGAAGAAAACATTAGAAGCTTTTGAAATGTGGTACTATAGGAGAATGGTAAAAATCATGAGAGTGGATTATGTGATAAGTGAAGAGGTGTTGCGGCAAATTGATGAAGAAAGAACCATTTGGTAAAATATTTATAAAAGAAGATACAGTCTTATAGATCACATCATAAGGTATATTGGAATAGTCGCTTTCATATTGGAGGGATAGGTAGAAAGGGAAAATTGTGCAGGCAAGCAACGTTTGGAATGTGTAAAATAAATTGTTAGGGTTGTAGAGTGTAGGGGGTATACCGATATGAAACGAGTGGCATTAGATAGGGAATCTTTGAGAGCTGCATCAAACCAGTCAAATGACTGAAGATAAACGGAAATCGTATATAGAGATATCAAGAAATCTCTACAATTTTTAAAAGATTTTAAACGTAGGACCTAAAATGAAGAAAAACTTTTTTGGAAAATGTTGATTTTCTTATTTTAGCATTTATTGAAGGGGAGTATTAAATTTAGATAAAACGTTATTTAAACATATTTGTTCAGTTTAAATTACATATACATGCAACATTTTTGGACAATTTTTTCTTAGAATTTATTCTCCACTTCTAAAAAATATATATTTTGTTTCTTTTTTTTTGCTCGGGAAAGTCATGCAATACTTTTCCAGCTTTTTTAATGATTAATTCATAATATTATCTGGAAGCTTGATTTTGTGAATATGAAATGAAAATTTTTCAGTATAAAATTCGCTTGCGGGCATCACATGACTTCCTTGTACGCCTATTAAATTACATATACACATTTTTTTTAAAAAGAAAAGTACATAAAATTTTATTTCATTAATAACTTCTGATATTTTTTTTTATTGAATTATTAATTATCGTAATTTTTTTTTACAATCAGAGGTTAATAATTTTTAATAAATCAATATACTTAAATTAAAAAAAAAAGTTAAAAAAAGGAGATGAAGTCTGATTCGAACCGATGTGTCTTCCTCTTGTAAGATCCAAAATACCATTAATTAAAATTTCATTTGGTAAGCTGTCAATGAGAGCTTACTACTGCAGTTTTGATATTGGGTTTTTTTGGACACTTTTGGTTCACTCGATTGCAATCAAAAAGGGAGATGCACAACTAGATGATACAACAGTCCTAAATCCAAAATTTCAACATTTTATGGCTATAATCGCTTTTGAGTTAAGCGAGATACATATTTACGTACGTACATACATAGTACATACATCCCTACATACAGACGTCACGCCGAAACTAGTGAAAGTGGACTCGGGGATGATGAAAATGGATATTTTCGTTAAAATCTGAAAACCGAAATTTTTCGCGATCACAATACTTCCTTTATTTCGTACAAGAAGTGTAAAAATGACCGGGATTCGATCCTGGTGGCTTTCTGAGAGGCTGAGACGATACAACTCCTCCTTAGATGTTAGATAACACCTTAATTTTTAGAAGATCTTTTTTTGTTACTTTCTTACCTAAATTATTCTTATTATTTATTTTATTGTACCTTATTTATTTTTACTGATTATGAATATTGAACTTAAGCAATTTTTTTTTTTAGTCATAGAATTTTGTTTCTAGTTTAGTTTTGTCGTTTTGTAGGGTTCATTTCTACAACTCCTTACATCTGTTATAATACGCAATTATGCTTGATAAAATTTTTTAAGTGATTTGATTCGCTACGTAAACTAGGAGTTTGTGTGTTGGAATTTATATATCTATATATAATTATCTTAACTATGAAAATCTTTTTATCTTTAGCTTAACTATGAAAATTTAAAAAAAAAATACGTTACAGGAATATAATATTTTTATTTTAGAAGTTCCAATAAAGTATTATATATGTTTCAATAAACTATAATTGTTCTATCATTTTAAAGCGGTTAGAACCTTGATTTTTATTCTCTTTCTAAATTCTCCCTTGTATACGTAAATAGGCTTTTCTTTATCACAAGCAGACTGTTTTGTTTTGTTTTTTTCTTTGTATTTATTCGATTACTGTTGATTTATGATCGCCTTAAATACATTGTTAGGCTTCTAGATAAAGAAATATTTTCATAATTGCTTTTAGACATGTTTTTTTTTTTTTTTTCAAGTAAGTTGTCAAGATAATTTGACCTAACTATTTTAATATGAATCCTTAAAAAAATTCTAGTATATATTTTAACCATACTCAGGAAGTACTAATTAATTATTCAGTACCTTTTATAGGGGCGAAAAAAAGTTTCTCATCATACAGCTGTGAATTCTTTTTGTTATGTTTAGCTTTACTGGTTTTCCTAACATAACGGAAGCGGTTTTCTGTTATTAAACCCACAATCCGTTGTCTGTTGGTTTTTATTGTTTATTTATAAATTAAATGTATCAGGAAGTGCAGCTTGTTTTTTTTATATTTCCTTCGAACAATACAATTCAATATACCTTTACAGCCTAGATAATATAAATTACTTTTTTCTTTTTTTTTTTTTGAAGGAATCGGTTTCAAATTTCACTTGCACTTTTTTTTAATGTTTATCATAATTTATAATACGTTGTGTTGTATTGATATTAAAAATGGTTTTACGTTAATTTTTAGAAATTATTAACTTATTAATAATAAGTATTAACTTCGATTATAAACAATAATTCTGATACAAATTCCCATTAGTAAGTTAATATTAAGGTTGTTTCTTTAAAAAAAGTTTTACTAACCTTTTTTAAAGCTACGTAATATATTTTATTGAAACAAAATATAAACTGTTTTGAAATAATTTATTTTTCCATTTTACCAAACTTAAGTAAATTCAATAAGTCAAGTTTAGTGTTTAAAGCTTCTTGCTTTAATGCAAGAAGCTTTAAAGCTTCTTGAGTTTCATTTATTGAAAGTATTTACTTGATGATGAAAGACGTGACGTTTGAACCCAGTTAAGTTTTAGAAAGCAGTACACATTTTGAAGAAAAGTAAATAAATCATTTTAATACCGCTGTATTAAATTTTTCTTCGTTTATTTAATCAAGATGGTTTATGAACAATTCACTCTGAATCTAAATGAATTATTAAACCAATCGGAAAAAATTCGAATATTGCAGCATTATAATTTTAATTACATAATGGAATAGGGGTAGAGGAGCACACTTGTCCGAGCATTCTCAATCGGGTCCATTTTGGTCACCGAATGCAGATTACTTTAAAGGTGTAAATCTTTCAATAATTTAATTATAATTAAAAACTGATTTAATTGTTTGGTAGGAAAGATGTGCCTGTAAAATCGATTAAAATACCGTAATATTTCACGTCTTAAATATTAAACGGGAACTGAGGAATATAGTACTCCCTTATCGCTTATATAGGCGAGTCAAACAATTTTTGTAACACTTAAATTTATTTTTTTGTCTCTTTAATAGAATAAATTTGAAAAATAATTTCTCTGAATGTCTTTTTTATTATTTTGTTGATTAAAGTAGGCTAAGGTAACTGAGGAGGCCAAAATCTACGATTTAATGAGCTTTCTTAATTGTTTTTTACGGTATAACACTATGAAAGAAGAAGTCGATTCAAACATTACATGATGTTTCTTAATTCAAAAGTAAAACTGTTTGTTTCAATTTGTTAGACAATTCAAAAGAATGTTTAAAATACATCTGTTACAAAAAAGTTTAATTTCCTTTGATTTTTTTATCTCTTTGTCTTTTATTTGTTTGAAAAAAAATTATATCTCAAGATCTATTTGAGGAATCATTTTGTGCAAATGTTTATATCAAATTTCTAGTAAAGTTTAAAAATTACGGTATATCTTCTCAAATTTCAAAATGTCGCGTCAATGTTTTATATATATATATTTCAGCAGTCATTAATTCTATATAAAAACGTTATTGGTTAAAATGTTAAAAATTAAATTTTAAACAAAATGAGTTATTTTTGATGGGTTGACAAACAGCAGCTAGTTTATGACAGAAACTTGGACGTAATTTTCTGCTGGATTTCATTTCCATCACTAATAAAAACTGACCTATATGAAATAGTTTAAAAATTTAAATAATTAAATATTAGTTATTAATGGTAATAATAAATAAATATGTTTTATAAAGCTTTTTTTTTCAGTTTGATACGTAGAGTCCGTAAATAAATGAAAACTAGGTACAGTGCGTACAATGAAAATAAAAGCTTTCTTGCCCGAGGCAAATAATCAATCTGCAGGGCACTCTTTTCTCGTAACATTAGGCTCATTCAGAAACCAATTATTCTGCAATACAGTGTCTTTGCCTATTATACAGTGGATTAGACAGTTTTGATCAAGGCTTGTAAGACGAACAGTTAACTAGTTTCACGAAAAACATAATGAACTACCTACATTGAATAAATTACGTGAAGAACTTCAAAAGAGTATTTTGTTTAAAGGTTCTAGAACTAAACTAGCAGTTATCCTGAAAGAGTTAGGGTTTAAGTGGTATAAAACTAATAGCAATAGAAAACTTATGAGAGAAAAGTAGACATCAAGTGGAAGAGAATAGAATATTTAAGAAAAATAACCGATTGCAGAAGAAAAAAATTCTTAGATTGTTTATTTGAACTAATCGTATATTTTAACGTCCCATTCGACGACAAAATCGTAGTCGGATGAGATTGGTGGAGGAGTAAAAATGCTGATTAATAAAGGTGATTGGTCAATTATAATCCCCCGTTGAAGAGAAATGGGGTTCAATTCCGAACGCGATGTTAACTTGGAAAACGACCTGTGATTATACGTCAGCGTCAATTATTTCATGAAGTGGACATCTGAAAAATTAATTCTTGGTCTTTCTCTTCCCCAACAGTCAGTGGTTGTTATCGGTGTGCGCCATACACAATTCACTTCTAGAGAAACCTCCGAATCAAAATGATAGGAAAAATGGTATGTTTAATTGGTTAGAAAAGAAGAATGTTTTATGTAATAAACCAGTATTAAAACTACAATTGTATGATATAATTAAATCACATTGAATTCAAAAATCTACCGTTTTGTGAACTAGTAAACAAATTCGGGCTCGTGTTCTGCGACTTCCACCTTACCATCCCGATCTAAATCCGATCGAAATTGCATGGTCGGCTCTGAAAAAATATGTTAGTAATAACATACAAACGTAACAACAAACATAACAATCGAAATAATTTGTACAGGTGTATTTAAAGAACTTAAATCAATCTTTCATATCATATATTTATTACGCAAAGGCCAAATTGTATTTTAATAAATTACGTCATATAACCTGCTAATCATAACGCTGAATTTTATGTATAATATTGGCGAAATAGTATGCCGAATAATACATTTGTTATTTTAATACTTATCTAATTTTTTTCATAACAGTCTTCTTTACTGTAATGAACTCTTTATTGATTTCTGGTATTATTAATTGTATATTAATGCAGTGATCGTGTTATACTTTTTCTAGCATTATGTTTCGCGATTGTTTGGTGATAAACAATTTAATCCGTTTGAAAATGTAATTTATTTATTTAAAATTATATTATTTTAAAAGAAATCATATTTTTTCACATTGGTCGTAATAGAATAAGGAGTTGTAAATTCTCATTTGATAAATTTAATATTGTTTTTTTGTGAAAGAGTAATTCTATATTATATTTGTTTTTTGTGATAATGTTTTTGTTTTGTTTTACGTTAATAGGACAAATTTTAATAGTTTTGTTTTGCTACAGTGGTTTTTGGGAAAAAATGGTTTGGATCTATCAGAAACTTAATTTTACCAAATGCTGTGGCCTTTGAAAAAACAATAAAAATGAGAAACTGTTGATGTTTTTTGTTGTTATTGTTATTTTTTAGAGTCTGTTTCCGAAATTAAAATAAATTAAATTAGAATTTCCCCCCCCAAAAAAAACTTAAATACAAAATTTAGAGTAGTTTTTGTAAAATTGGATTTGAATTTTCTTTACGCAATTATTAATACTAGTATTTAAAACAGATGTATCTCTTTTCCAATTTGTTCTCGAAATTTCTGTATATAAAAAAAAAACAGGTTAATTTAAATAGAAAGTTGCTCGTACATTACTAATTTGTTTTTCTGTGTTCCGATAGCTTAGTAATTTGTTTTTATATTACTGATTTTACTTGTTGCTTTTAGTTTAATTTATTACATACAACTTTTCTACGGTACTTTTTTAAATCGATACATTATTTTGTGGAACGCTTTTGTATTCAATTTTCCTTTATTTTTCGACAGGGCGATTCACCCGGTTGCCGATGAGAAAGCAGCACTTGTCGTGGCGTACGGGGGTAGTGAATTTAATTCGGATACGTTACCTGGAGGCGGCAGCACTTACCCGTTAGCCCCCAATATCTGTGTGGAGGCGGGCCGTATTGAGTTCATCAAACCTCCGACAGAGACCGCCACATCACCAGAACAACCCTCTGAAAAGGAAGATAGCGCTAAGGTAAGATAACGCCACTTTCTTTATTTTATTTTTTTTTCATTACCTTGTATTTATTTCTGATTAAAAAAAAAATTAATTAAATACTAAGTCGACGTGCCAAATTATTCTGTTTTATATATATATATATTTCTTTTTTATTGCTTAACCTAAAAAAAAAAATTTAACTTGTATTAGGGCTAACATAATATGTTTATTTTATACAGTGGAAGGGTTTTAGATTACATTATTTATTATGTACTATGTATTCGTTAATCAACTACGTAATGGGGTCTGTAAAAATCAGTTTAGAGGAATTAGAAAAAAAACAAATTTTTATTTAGATTCAAGAACACGCGTCTGCTTTTATACACTAACTCACCCATACCACTTCCATCTAGACTGCACATATATTTTTAAGCATCTAGTAATTTTGAAAGATAAAAATACACGTCACCTTGGCGTGTGTTCATTCAAATTATTTGACATAATATTTTAAATTACGTTTTGAGAACATAAATTCTTTAAATAAATTTTAACTTTTAAAAACAATTCTCTTTTTTTTGTAATTTACTTGAAAAAAAAAACAAGATGAAAAATAGAAGTATTTATTAGCGTATTAATTTTGAAAAATACATGTTTTCAAAATAATTTTAGATTATTTTATATTTATATTTCATTATAATGAGGTATTTTTACGTACATTGAAATCTGATTTATTTACTTTCTGTAACACTTGTTATTTATTACAAATCTTGGGTCAGTTTATTTCATTTTATTAATCAGTGCAATATCATTATTTTATTATCCTATTAGAGTAAATGCGGGGTTTTTCATATTTATTGAAAAATAAAATATTTGACTGGAATTTAAACTTGAAAACTTCCGGTTGGTAACAGGGGACAATGATATTTCACCGCCAAGATTGGCTAATCTGGCAAAGATAAAAATTACATCATTGGCTTGATTTCTCGTTATTTTTTTTCGGTAAATATATTTCGAGTTCTATTGACATATATTTCTTGTACTTTCTATTTACTATATTTTCACAATAAGTTGTAAAGTGTGTCGTTAATTTGTCTGCTATTGTAGTCGTATAATAAAGTTAAACAACGTAATGAAGTGTAATAAATGATTCATTTTAACGACATGTCTTACTCTACTAAATTAACTGAAAATAAAATTAAAATTGAGGCATCAACCAGTCTCAATTACCGATAAGTGCCGGTCATTCTTTTATCTTCCTTATTAGAATACGTGCGGTTTATTCCAGTTGTAATAAATAAAATTAAGATTATTTTTAAATTCTGTTTTTAACAATTGTTTATTTCTGTATAAAAATTGTTTCGGTCGTATATCTCATTATGGAGTTACAATTTTTTTTTTTAAATTTGTTACGGTTAATATAATGACTAGTGTGGTATAAATAAAAACTGGGTAAGACAGAATATATAGGTTGATTCACAATGTAACAAAATTTCAGGACACGGATGAAAATAGAGAAAAAGTTCATATAAACATAGGTTTGGAAACGCTACGTTATAGAGTGTCGGCTGGCGTTATATTTCGCCCTGATTTCTGCGATTTCGGTAAAATTAAATCCGGTTATAATTCTTGGAACCCAAAATTAGGGGTCAATATAAATTGCTTTTATACAAAATCTGACCTGAATAATTGAAAAAAAAGTTGGTCCCAGAACTGTGTATTAGTAGTTTTCGAGAAATCTGGGGTAAAACAAAAAAAAAATTGGAGTCGAGAAACACACAATTTATGTTTGGCGTAAAATAACTTTGTCAAACTGATAATAAATACATAAAATATTTAAATAAAACTCGTAGAGCATTTGATTCTGAATAAAACTGTATGAATAAATTCCATAGAAAATAAATATAAAGTAAAAATTTAGAATTTATTAAAAATATAACATTTCGAAATTAGACAAATTTTAACTAGGTATTAAACGAAATGATACACAAAAAAAGGTATTAAACGAAAAAAATGTCAATATTACAAAACAAAAGAATTAAATATTTTAGAAAAATAAACAAACAAAATTAAAAAACAAATAAAAATACACATCAATAAAACATAATATACACCTTTAAAACTAATTTAACCTTATTTAAATTTGTTTGAAATAATTTATTTCATTAGTTGGCAATATTAACCAGAAGTAACCAGAAATCAGCAGAATTTATTACTGCACTAGTGTAACACAAAGTAAGCTACGGTGAATACTTCAGAAAGAAAAATTCCATCCTTTTCATTTTATAAAGGTACAAAATTTACTTCTTATTCTATCCAAACGCGCGTTTATATGAACTTGAACTTACTTCTTTATTTTCATCAGTAGAAAATGTCCTGAAAATTTGTTACATTCTTCTTGAATCACTTTTTAAATTTACGCTTTTTATTTGGAATTATTTTAAAGAAGTTGTGGTAAGGGCCTGGAATTTTTTTAATCGTATCATGGATTTTATTTATCTTCCCTTATTGAAGTTCGTGAGTAGCTCAGTGGTAATAAATCACATTACAAAATAAATAACATTTATAAGACATTTTTTGCCGTCGCTAAAAAAAGATCCAACATTGTATAATTATACCCCGGACATAGAATTAAAATTAAACATTGTTGGATATATTTCAACATACCTCTTATATCTTTGGAGATTCCAGGGAAGTTAATTAACGTTTTTGTTATATATCCGGAATACTCATCCTGTTGAATTGATGGTTTTTTACAATGGATTTTTGCAATAGAAGGAGTACATTAAGTTAATACTTTATATTAAATTTTCCAGTTTTTCTTATGACTGTTACGTGTACAAAGCATATAAGCTACAAAAGAATCCAGTCAAGAGTTGATTTCTCTCAGAGTAATGATGATTACTATACTTCTAGTCCATGTAATAAAAAGAATGTAGAGCCTTATATTTTCTCAGTGAATAAGGTAAAAAAATACCACAACACTCCTCTCTGTTTTTGTAGAAAGCTTAGTATGGAATAAGTGTTATTCTTGAAAAATGATCATATCATTTTTCGATATTATTTGCGACTCTTATCAGAGCTACATTAGTTATGGTTAAGGTATCTTCACATATACATCATCGGAAAAATAACACACAGTCATGACAGTTTATTTACATTATTTTTTTTTTTTAAATCGGATGAAAAGGTAGGATGAAAAAATATTTAACCGGTTCTATTTTTACATTTCGAAAAATGTTGGACTTAAGTTTTTACTAGTATACATTTTAGTTTATTTAGAATAAAAATCATTGGAAATAATGTAATAGAAAAAAATACCGATCTGGATGGAGGAATGGTGGTAACGTCTCGGTCTTTCATCCGAATGTCCCGGGTTCGAATTCCGGTCAGCCATAGCATTTTTCATAAACTATAAAATTCCCTTTCTATATTCCCACGTACAAGCTTCTCTGTAACCTTCTGTGATGAATAAATTCGTCAATATCCGTCTTAAATTCACTAAAATAACACAAAACTTGAAAAATTAGACCCGCTATTTAAAATTAACCCTTTTAAAAAACAAGCCCGATTAGAATGATCCAGCAGCAAGGGACTCTGTCCAGGTTCTGCGATAAAGTAGGGAGTAATAAACTCCTGCCAACTTTGCATTCCTAATTCGTCAATGAGATGGAAAAGATAACTACCCATAAAAAAAAAAAAAAAATATATATATATATATACATACACTCGTATATATAAAATATATATGTGTATTTCTGTTTTACTCTATTGATTTTAATTTAAAATAATTCTATATCATGGTGAGAAGAAAGATTTTTAAAATTATTTTTATGAGGGTTGTAGAACATTCCTGCAATCTCAAAAATTGAAATTTTATAAAATTATATGACGTTTATCGTTTCAGAATAATAAGTTAAAATTTGTTTGATATATATACACACACACACACACACACACACACACACACACACACTCCTGACAACAAAGTTAATTAACTTTCCCGGAATTTCCAAAGGTATAACACCTAACCCGTACCATTAAATTATATATATAATTTAAGTATATATATATATATATATATATATATATATATACATATATATATTTTAAATTGATATGTTATCTAGGTTGAAATATTTATTTTTACTTTAATAGGTAATAGAAGGTAATTTTAAAAAAGTAATTTTTTTTATTTTTTGTTATGTTGTTCAAAATATTGTGATTTGAGTTGTTATTAAGCATATCTACATTTCATAATATGTAAACGTACAGAAATAATGTATCTTAATGGCTAAATTTGTAAGACTTTTTATAAAATTTACTTTACTAAAATTAACTAATTTAAATTACTTAAGTTTAAGGGTAAGAAAAAAAACAAATTTAATGGTACGGGTTAGGTATTATACCTTTGGAAATTCCAGGAAAGTTAATTAACATTGTTGTCAGGAGTGTGTGTGTGTGTGTGTGTTCCTGTATGTATAAATAGAATCTGATAGTAAAATACAGTTTAGATCACATGTACTCAGTGAATTTCATATATAAGTAAATGTCTTTAGTGAACCGAGTTAGAAATGTAGGCTTAGATTTTCTGTGTATAACTTCTTTAAAAAGAACATTTTTTAAATGATAAATCAGTGATTGTATGGATGGAATATGTACTATTAGACTGTATGGCAGAATTCTGTACTTTTTATTTGCAAGACTATAAAGTTACACCCATATTAATTAGAGAAATTTATAAAATGTATTTTTTTTTTACATAAACTTCACATTGTTCTGTTGTTTTACATTTTCGTAATATTTTATTATAGTTGTCGCGCATGTAAAATATTTGAAGAACAAAAGGCATTAGTCTTACACTTTTTACATCTTTCTCTACAAATAATTCTATATACTGTACAACCAATCTCACTGGTGAAAAAGAAAAAAGATGTAATTTGTCGGAATAAATATCGTCTATCTTTCATTTTGTATGATAATGTTTGATTGTTGATTATTAAGCTGTTTTTTAGTAATGGAAAAATTAGTTTGTTGATTCATCAATTCTTCTGTTTATATTATAATTGTAAATACAACGGTGTATTTTTTTGTACTATGTTTACTTTTGTTGTATAATGCAAAACTCTTTGCATAGAACGCGTACACCGTACTCTGTCACGCTCTCTCACTCTCTCTCTCCTCTCTCACCCGCTCTCACTCTATCTCTGTGTGTGTGTGTGTGTGTGTGTGTGTGTGTGTTGTGTGTGGATTTGTTCTTATTGTTATTAAAACAGTTGCATTAATAATTATTATACTCATTGTCATTGATGTCATTTTACTGAACACAATGTTAAGTTCCTTCTTCATTAATCAAGTCGTATCGTGTATAGTACACTATAAATATAAATCTTAGTGTTCCGTTAGCACGATTCTGTTTTGGATATTCATTAGTTAGTGTATAACTTAGACATTAATTTGATGTAGTAAGTGTGAAATGAATATCTTAAAGTGGTAAAAAAGTATGACTTTGTTTGATTTCATTCTCTTTTATTATTATTAACCTAAATGAAGAAAGTTGTGCAGGATTACAAGAAGAAATAATTTGATTTAGTGTATTTATTTCCATTTATTTAATTACATCAGATTTTTACTTCCTTGTAAAAGTAAAGGAAATATTGTGATCGTGAAAAATTTCGGTTTTCAGATTTCAACGGAAATATCCATTTTGACCATCCGTGAATCCATTTTCACTAGTTTTGGCGAGACGTCTGTACGTACATAAGTACGTACAGACGTCTTAGGTACATTTTCGAGATACGTAGGTACATTTATATGTACCTACGTATCTCGCATAAATCAAAAACGATTAGCCGTAGGATGTTGAAATTTTAGATTTAGGACTGTTGTAACATCTAGTTGTGCACCTCCCCTTTTGATTGCAATCGACTGAACCAGAAGTGTGTAAAACTCTGCTTAGCCCAAAATCTCAAAACGTTTGCATTTTGGACTTTTTCTTAACTGCAGTAATAAGCCCTTATTGAGGGCTTTTCAACAATATCTCATAAGTGGTACTTTTATTCATTGGTTCCAGAATTAGAGTCAAATAAAATTTTAATTAATGAAATATTTTGATCTTACAAGGCCCTTCCCTTCTGACTTCGATCCCCTTTTCTTTTTTTTAACTTTTTTAATTATTTTTTTTAAATTTAAATATATTGATTTATTAATCATTTTTACTTAAGTAACTATCTATCAGAATAGTAAAGCCGATAAAAATTAAAACAATGACAACAGATATTCAATCTTCAGTATCACAGATTACACCTAGCATTCACCGACCTCAATGATTATGATTAACCCGTGATTGAAAAAAATTTTTACAATAAATAATAATTATTCAATAATAATAAAAAAAATTATCAGAAGTTATTAGTGAAATAAAATTTGATGTACTTTTAAAAATGTGGTATATGTAATTTTATAGATTTGGTGAAACAAAGGAATATTTAATATTAATCGAATATTATAAGTTAGAATCGTATTATTTTAGATTTTCTAGTTAATTTCTGTTTAATTTTATTTACAACTACAGAGTGGCTGAAAAGTAAACCCTCGCAAGAACAATAAATACACGTAAGCATAAATGCCCGCGTTTAAATAAATTGTAAACAATTCTTTTAGTTCATTACTCTTTGAC
Organism: Lycorma delicatula; assembly: GCF_047948215.1. Taxonomy (NCBI): domain Eukaryota; kingdom Metazoa; phylum Arthropoda; class Insecta; order Hemiptera; family Fulgoridae; genus Lycorma; species Lycorma delicatula. The sequence goes on from NC_134458.1 coordinate 151,927,967, forward strand.
ATTATCGGACAATTTTCTCCCAAGTCGGAGTTGATCATCATTTCGTTTATTGCCAATCATTTAATCGCTCTTTGGTTTGATATAATTCTTGTGATCTTAATTTGTGTTCACGTTCACTAGTTTTCAAATTTTTTTCTCTTTATATTCATCATCCTCTCTTAATCTTTTTATTCTTTCCTTGGTCTTAACGTTTTCTTCCTCTTTTTATTTATCATCTTCTCTTCATGTTTTTATTATTTCTTTGTTTGCAACATTTTCTTCCTTTTCTCATTTTCATTTTTTTTAAATTTAAATATATTGATGTATTAATAATAATTATTAACCTCTGATTGTAAATAAAAAAATATAATAAATAATAATTCAATAATAACGTAAAAAAAAAGAAAAATATCAGAAGCTATTAGTGAAATAAAATTGTATGTACTTTTAAAAATGTGTATATGCAATTTAATAGGCGTGCGAAGAAGTCATGTAGTGTCTACATCAGATTTTTTTTGTAGTGGTATAAATAAATAAATATTTTATTCTGATTAGTAAAAAATAATATATTGATCATTTCAGGGATGGTTAGTCAGGTCTAATGCTTGTATCAAATCTAACGTCTTTTTAAATTAAAAAGAGAATATAGAAAAAAAAATTCATAAATGTTTCCAATCGGTATTAAATGTGCGCAAAAAAGTCAGTATTAAAAATTAAAATTACAAATATTATTAAAAAAAAATCTAACTGTTTTTTGAAACGTTCAAGTATAAAGTTTTATAAAAAATATATAATAGTATGTAAGAAGCAATTGCTTCAGTGGATGAAAAAAAAAGCAATTTTGTAGAAGTAATCGCAGGGAAAGTAAAAATTTACGTGAAGCATTCTGTATTTTATCGAATTTACGAAGTACATTTTTAATAATACTCAATTGTATTTGAAAATATGGGTCCATCATTTAGAGTGATTAATATCGTTTATTCGTGTTCAAACAAGGTCGGTTACCCGAGCTTTGCGCAGAGTACAGTAAGGAGACTTCTTTTAAATACTTTTATTTCGTGTATGTGTATATAAGCGTGAAGAAGGGAGTTGGTAGGTGTCATACCGATCGGCCTTTCACCCGGGTTCGAATCCCGGTCAGGCATGGCATTTTTCACACACGCTACAAATCATTCATCTCATCCTCTGTACAGTAATGCTTAACTGCGGCCCCGGAGGTTAAACAAAAAAAAAAAAAAAAAGAAAGTGTCATACCGACAGACCCACTGGGTTGGTCTAGTGGTGAACGCGTCTTCCCAAATCAGATGATTTGGAAGTCGAGAGTTACAGCGTTCAAGTCCTAGTAAAGCCAGTTATTTTTACACGAATTTGAATACTAGATCGTGGATACCGGTGTTCTTTGGTGGTTGAGTTTCAATTAACCACAGATCTCAGGTATGGTCGGACTGAGAATGTACAAGACTACACTTCTTCATTCACACTCATACATATCATCCTCATTCATCCTCTGAAGTATTATCTAAACGGTAGTTACCAGAGGCTAAACAGGAAAAAGAAAAGAGGTGTCATACCGACAACAATTTTATTTACCTCAAAGCGTTTGTTGTACAGCTTGACGGCACAATACGTTTTTCTTTGACAGATCCTGGTGCAAGCAACCCACCGGGTTGGTCCAGTGGTGAATGCGTCTTTGCAAATCATCTGATTTCGAAGTCGAGAGTTCTAAGGTTCAAATCCTAGTAAAGGCAGTTACTTTTTTACGAATTTGAATACTAGATCGTGGATACCGGTGTTCTTTGGTGGTTGGGTTTCAATTAACCTCAGATATCAGGAATGGTCGACCTGACACTGTACAAGACTATACTTCATTTACATTTATACGTATCCTCATTCATCCTCATAAGTAATACCCGATGGTGGTTTCGGAGGCTAAACAGAAAAAGAAAAAAAAAGGTCCTGGTGCAAGCGAAGTTCTCTTTCCTCCAACATTTCCTTCTTTCTTACTTGACTTAGAAGCCCCCGTGATTCAGGTGTTTTCGTCGCACGGATGGCTTTTTTTTCTTTGGCTGCAGAAGTTATCCGACTAATACTGTTTCTTTTTTTCGGTAGCATTTCGATGGGTTTGAAGAGTACGGAGTCAAAAGTTCCAGTCTAAAAATTTCAAAAATTATTAATTGTTCTTCGCTCTTTTTCCAAAAGATTATTTTCCCAATATAATTTTTTTCGACTTTTAATTTTCCTACTATTCGAAAATCATTTTTTCAATAATCATCGAATTCCACATTAACGATTTTATTTCCTTGCTGTGTTTTTATTTAATAAATTGAAAGTTTTGAGGTTGGTTAGAGGCTACATTGAGCGAGTGAATACAGTATGTTAGGGGTATTTTTTTCAAAACGAAATTAGATAACAATTTCTTTACGAACGGAATAAAACTGAAGACAAACGGACACAAAAATTCTTCTTTATATAATATATAGATTTAAATTTAATGTTACCTCTACATTAACATATTTATAGCCAGTTAAAAATAAATAATTTACTGCACTACAAACTGTTTTAAATCAAATAATCAAAAAACTTTACTAATTTTTTAGGCAAATTGTTGTACTTTTATAACAGATTTTGGGATTTGTAAATTTCGGTCTCAGAAGATATTTTAAAGAGCAATAAAATGTATTATTTATATGTGCATTAATAAATCTACATGACATTATACATGTACATATACATTATTATATGTACATAATAAATCTTTTATTAAAAAAAAGGAATAATGGTTTTCTTACTACAGAAAAAAGTAAAATCTAAAAAAAAAAATAAGATATGAAAGGAAAACAAATATAACATAAATGATTCTGATGGAACCTCTTAGGAATATTTATATATACGAGTATATATAACTTTAGGAATAACTAAACCTTATAATAGATTTACAAATAATTAAATAATAATTCAAAGATAAAGAAAAGAAAATATTCTTTAATGGATGTATAAATCTTTTATTAAAGAAAATAATAGCTTAGAATTGGATTTCTAATTTTCTTCTTTACTCATCGCTCCCTCTACCCCGCATTTCGTTTCATGAATCTCTTATGTTCTTCAACAATCATTAATATTTCACGGACGCTGATGATGGAATGAGAAGAAGAAAAAGTAAGATGGACTGAATTTAGTTAAGGGACGGGTAGGGGAATGATTCGGGTGACGAAGATTTAGATGAGAGAAATATATAAAGATGGTATTATTTGGAGGGTGAGGGTGAGGAATTATGTCTTCTTTTTCCTCATATTGAAAACTGTCTTATTCACTTTCATCATTTCTTTTCTTTTTGCATTTTCTTTTATTCCTACTCTTTTTTGCTCCTCCATTTCCAATTTACTTTATTAGAAATTCATTTTATCCCTTCTAATCTTTCAAAGTTTACAAAAAAAAAACGAAAAATTTATTATTAAGTTGTAACTTTTCTTTTTGTTATATATATATATATATATATATATCGTAAAGTGGGGGTATGCTTTTTCCCTCTCTAGTTTTCTTTTAAATAGAATATTAATTTTATTTTTTTTAGGGGAAATCTTCATTAAGCTTTTTCTTTTTGATACTGGTTCTTTACAAACTGAATTACTAAAGTACTGTATGTATTGGATAATTTTATACATCTTTTTATCCCCTTGTTAGATGTATTTTTATATTTTGTTACTAGCTTTATTCTATTAATTTTAAACCATTGGTGCGCTGTTAAATATGAATAAGATATACAGTTATTTGGATAATTTAAACATATAAGAAAACTTTAATAAATATATATTTATGTGACTGGTTATTTTAATAGCCATATTTTATTGTCGTATTTTCAAAACTTGATTACCTTCAGTCGATAAGTGATTGAACCAATTTTAAAGGTCGTTTTCCTGTGTTAAAATTCAATCTTTTTTAGATACAAAATTACATTTAATTTCTTTTTACCAATAAAATATGAAATAAATATGCACACTCAAGGCATTTCAATTTACTCTAAGGCCTTGAATTTTTTCAGTGGTTCTGTTTTATATATATATATATATATATATATATATATATATATCCATTCGAATTGTCCTTAAAATTATGATCAAACTAAAGGGTTGCTTATTTAAATATGAGATTATAAACATAAATTTATCCTGTAAAATTAGATTTCATTCTTTCTACGTTATAATAAAGCGTTAGACATGTAAACAGGATGCGTTTATGATAAAAGATTCCAAATAGAAGGCTGATAGTTTTACTTCTGCACAACAGTTATTTCGACGCTAATCCGATATAAATCGGAATGATGTAAGCCGTCACCCCATGTTATTATTCTTGTTTTTGTTATTAACAACTATACTAACAAGTTTATACCGAATTTGTTTGTAATTTTCAATGGACGATCACTTCGTTATTGAATTCAATGTGTGTGTGTGTGTGAGCGCGTGCGATAGCACTTTTTGTTTCGGATTTTGATTTTAGATTCGGATTAACCATCGTTAGTGGGTTTCAAAAATACACAATTGGCCGCGATCGGCCGTCGGGTCCACCTCAAAATGGCCGCAATAATAAGAAAACGGGTAATAATCAGTATGCAGTAACTGTGTAAGCTATCAAATTGGTTTAAACGCCCTAATTTAAGGTTAACTAAAATCGATAAAATATATAAATATCAGTATTGTAAATCAGGTGTAAGACCCCAAAGTGAACGGAAAACTGACTTTTTAATAATTGAAAAATGATGTACCATAAAATCGTCAAAACATTAGATAAATAAATTATATTAATTTAGCGTGTATAGAAGCCCAATAGAGATTTATTAAAATCATAACATACTCATTTTCGCCATTTGAAGATTTTTAAAAAGGTTTTTTAATCTAAAATTAGAAAAACGTAAAAAAAAACTTTTTAATTGTAATAGATATTGAAAAGGAACCAACGCCATATAAAGCTATAAATTATGATTAACGTAATTTGTGAAATCAAACAATAATACTCAAATATAATACATGTATTATATAATAATCTATGTTTAGTAGAAATTAGATATAATAAATTTGTTAGAAATGAATTAACATTTGATAGAACAGTAGTAGTAGTAATAATAATAGAATAACAATAATAATAATGTTCTTTCGGGAAAGTCTTATCAGACTTTTCATTGATAACTACTTTTTTTTAAAACCATTGCGTAATATTTGTGTTTAAAATAAAATTATCTAATTTATATATATTTCATATTTTAATAGCAAATATAAATTATAATACACGAAATTGGTGATTGTTTGAATTAGAAAAAAAATACATAAATAAACAGAAAAAATTTTTTAAATTAATATCACCTACATGTTAAATGTAATAACTTTTTCGTTTACTGTACCAAATTTTTAAATGGTTTTGGCCTTTAAAAAAGAATCTCTATCTTTAAATATTGTATCTGAACAATTTTTCACATTAACAAACAGTTTTCCAAGAGAAATTAAAAAATAAAATGAAGCAATTTAATTATTTGTAACGGGATTTAAACAAAAGAGAAGTTTGTGAAAAGTGATGAAATTCGTTTAAAAACGTTCAATTAACTAACCGTTGCACCGTGACATCACAGCGCTCTCCCATTACCGCGAAGTGTAGGCATTGCTCAATAATAAGTTTACTACGAATTGCTTTTAAATGTGAACTTGTCTTTCATAAGAGGATTTTACGCTATTACGGAATGCGCTTGATTCTCCCGCTCAAGACCAAACTTCAGAATATACAAACAAAATTTTAAAGTTATATATTTTTATTTTCTTAATTCGTATGGTTTTAACATAATTGAAAATTATATTTTTAAATTGTTTATTTCTGTGAAAAAAATTGTTTCGATAGTATAGATGATTACGAAGTTACAATATAAAAAAAATTCTGTCATTGTTTATAGAGGTGTCCCACGAAGAAACAGAGAAACGTTCTGGACATGTTCAGGACATGTTCTACTGGTGAAAATAATTTAAAAAATTCATATAAACATAGGTCTGGAAACTGTTTGTTTTCGAGTAACGGCTAGCGAATTATTTCGCCCAGATTTCAGCTTTTCTGATAAAAAGCAGCCCTTCTGTAATTTTTGGGACCCAAATTAAGGAGTAAAATTGATGGTTTCACATGTAATTTGAGCTGAGAAATAGGATAAAACAGGTTCCAGAACTGTAACTCCAGTAGTTTTTAAGATATCCGACGTAAAACACAAAATTCGGTTTCGACAAACAAGGTTTTTTAAGTTTGTAGTACAGTGGCTTTGTTAAATGACAAATAAGTGCAAAAGATTTAGTAATAAAACTGTCGAGAATTTAATTTTGAAAAAATAAATGTAAATACAGGCAATAAAGCGTAAATAAAAACTTTTAAAAATATGTAATTTATTAAAGCAAAATAGACGAAAAATAGATAGAAAATTGTATATTCTTTCTGTACCTAATAAACATTCTTTTTAAAAACAAAAATGCTAATTACTGAAATATTTTTTAAAAGAAATACAAAATTTATAAAACAATATTTTAGCTGTGTATATTCAATAATTTACACAGGTAAGACGAAATAATTATGTAAAAAACTAAATTGAAATGTACGTTATTGTAAAAATATTTAAAAAAATAGGTTTATTGCATAGATTGGCAATACTAACAACTGGTGAACAATGAAAATTTTGTACTTCGTTTGAATCTGTTGTCATAAATTATCATACAAATAAAGGATGTGTAGTGTTTCACATTAATGTTTGGTTTGGAGTTATTTATGACAAAATTCTGGGACCATTTGTTTTCAGTGAAAATTTTACGGGAGATACATACGTCATTTTTTGAAAAATAATATGCCGGCTCTTTTGGAGGATGTACCTTTACAAACTAGATTGCAAATGATTTTCCAGCACGATGATGCAACGCCACATTTTTCTTTACTAGCTTAGATCACTTCAATGCTAATTTCTTAAAATGGATTGGACGTGGTGGATCAATGGATTGGCCATCACGATCACCTGACTTAACGCCACTAGATTACTTCAATTGGGACCATATAAAAACGACAGTATACAACAAAAAGTTAATAATAATTAATAGTTTCCAATTAAAATACGAAATTATTAAATTTATTCGAAACGATTCTGAGATGATACGGAAGGTCGCTGGAAATATTATACGTCGGGCAGAGTACTGTGTACATTGTGAAGGAGGGAATTTCCAGCAATTACTGTAACATAGATTTGCTATTCTGTTACCATTTATCACTTCATGCATTTTATTTTATGTTTTGCTACATTAAGAATTTTATTAGTTGCAGAAAAATTAAATTTTTTTTTGTTTTTTATGTAACTTTTAATAAAATTATTAAATTTGAAATCATATGTAGCTAAGAAGATGTATTATATCTTTTTACCACGTTTTGGTACAAATTTAAACAGCTAAAATTTCGGTGTTTTTTTCATTAGCCAAATTATTGTTAAAAACCAGCATTTTCGTTTTTACGTACTAACATGATTTTTTATAACTATATTGCTTTAAATAAGTCTTCGCTAGCCGTTTTTTCTTTTGTGATTAAATTTCTCCTTCGAATTATTCTTTTTTTGATATTTTTACATTTCGTTAAAACCTGAAGCCAAATAAATATCTGATTACAGTAATATTAAAAACGGCTTTCAGAAAAAAAAATAGTATCACTTGATAGGAAGTGAGTTGATAGGAAAGAACCTATTTATCGTTCCTCTCCTTAAGATTTTTAAAAAAGAATAACAAAAAATAAGAAAATTAAATTCTTCTTTCCGGTTTAATGTTTTTTTTAGGATAACTTGAAACTAATTTATTTAATGTTTTCAGACAGGACATCTTATTTATTTTTGTTTAGAAAGGAATCTGAAAATAGATTAAGAACTACTATTCTGACTAACTGTCAGTTGTCTTAATTTCTGAAATTGTTCTGTTGTTTTACTCTTTTCCGTGCAGTGTTTGATTTTTAAATTTTGATTTAAGTAAAATCAAGTGATTATTCATAATAATTTAACATAATATTTTTACCGAACGTAACCTATGCTTGATTTGATTCATTTCATTTTTTATTTTAATATAATTTGAAAAATTCAAAATTGTTGATTTTTTTTCATTCTTAAATTAAAAAACTTTTTTAATTTTTACGTTAATATTTTTTATGCGTGAAATAGAATTAATATTATTGAACATTTAGATTTATTAACAAAGATTGTTTGTAAAATGTTAAAAGTTACAAGTCGGTTTAAACTGACTAAAAATGAATGGAATAAAATGATAAATTTATTAAAAATTAGAAATAACTGTTGTATTTCGTTTATGTGGAAATGATTGGTCTGATCGAAAATTCAGGTTAAACATTATGAATTACCCTTTAAGGATGCTGTTCGATTTTAACTGATTATACCAGATGCTCGTATTAATCATTATATAGTTAGTCTGCGCATTTCGCTGGCAAAAAGAGTATAATTGTACTATCACATTTTATATTTTTACATTCAAATAAATTACTTTTTCTATGACATCTAGGATGATCAACTTCGTAAGGAGTTTAGTGGGATATTGGCTACGAAAATTTGGGATAGATGGGTTAAAATCGAGGCACAATAGTACAAATCCTGCCAAGCTTAAAATAAATAAAAAATTTAAACTAGTATATAGTGGATTAACATTATTGATCTGAATTAATAACACTTAATTCTACTTAGGTAAAAGTTTTAAAAGTTTATTTTTTGGAGTTTTTACTACGTTCTAACAGTTGTTTGTTTTAAAAAATATTCTCGTAAAACAATTTACAAGGTGAAACATTTATCTGAGTTTTGCAATTCAGATAAACTATTAGTAAAAAATTCTACGTTTATAAAATTACAAATGATTTCATGTCACTGGTAATATTGGTAAAACAAAAAATAATAACTTGAATAAAATGTTCGGAATGACAAATGTCCCGAGCGGGAGTGGTTGTACATTCCAAATATATTTTTTTATCATTTACGCCTTTATGGCCCAATCTGTTGTAATTTTATTTTTTCCCTACGATATACTTTATTAAATTGGTCATCTTTTAATTACATAATTGAAGTTAACATTTGCGAAAAACGATTAGATATCGTAAAATATAGTCGCTGAAAAATAAATATTTCGTATTAACATTATCTATTCTAATTTAGTTAAACGTTTATACGCGTGTCTTGTATATATACGCTACATAAATGATGAACAGTTAATAGAATTGTAAATAGAAGGTAATCGGGAGGGGCGAAGTAACAACGTACATGAGTTAGTTTTACGTCGAATGGTTTCAGGCGACGCGACAACAGACGTGGTTTATGGCTAATTGTATAAGACTGTTTTATATTGAAATACACACACACACATATACACATACACATACACACACACACACACAGTATTGTATCCCTCCTCTTAACTAAACTACTTCCAGTCCCTTCATGAAAACCAGATTGATTAAAGACTTTAAACTTTTACTCTACCCTCAATTTTAGACTATCCAATTTGCATTCAAAATAGTATACTTTAAGTGTAGTACAACCGTTGTCCTGTATATCTTTGATAGCGCTGTATACTATATTAAAAAAAGGAAAAGAATATATATATATATATATACACATAAAATATACCCTAGGGGCACTACTCTTTGTACCTCTTCTCCCTCAGCTCTCTGTTATCCGGTTTGGAAAACTCAGTGGGTGTTCCCGCTTATATAAGTATCTTATATAAGCTATTAGTATAAAATTAAATAATTTAAATTTTAGTCGGTTCACTAGATTAATTGGTAACATCATAAATCTAATTTTTAGTAGGAATATAAAAAACATATTTTTATCTAAAGTATATAAATTAGATAATAAATTAATTCTGATTCATTTATTTGTTGAACTCATTATAGTTTGGTTGTTCGATTAGGCTAATCGAGGTGGATGGAAAGTAATTTCATTAGGAACAAGTTCGTATAAAAATTATATACATATAGATAGTTAATTTTTTATTAGCTTACTCGATTATCAAACAATTTCCTGCATCCTTGAACCAAAAAATGTAAAAAATTGATGATCCTTTCACGTTAGACACTCGTGAAGAATGTTTTTTCCCAAATTTTTTCACAAGGTTCCAATGTGGGCCGTTCATTTATTAAATACATTTAAATAATAGTTGTTTTATATTTCCATCTCACAACGAGAGATTTTATCAGAATTATTACATAAAATTAATTTCAAGATAATATTGAAAAGTAAAGAAATAAAAAATTTCTTTTAATTAATTATTTTATGGTTTCCAAAAGTTTATTATTTAACGTAAGTATTGCATATTCATTTTTCAAATAATTACATTTACAAAGATTTCTAATAATAATGATAATACCTCTGTAGCGAGGTGGTAGTTTCTTAGCATTTTATCCAGAAGGTTCTTTGTTCGTATCAAAGTCAACCTTGGCACTTTTAAATACTCTACAAAAATTGGTTTCTTATCTATCATAAAAATTATAATGCGATTATGTGATTCGTAGCAGCCTTTATTTGGTAAACAGTATAATAAGTGAAATAATAATTATTTAAATATATTTTTGGCAGTAAATATTGAAATAAAAAAATTTAAATAATAATTACATTTTAAGTAATCCAAAGGAAAATTTTAATAGAGAATAGTAATTAATAAAATATTAAATAAAACGTAATTTTATCATTTAAATATAAATAAATATATTTGCAATTTTATATATATATATATATATATAATCTTTTACTTACAGATTACTGTATTGTTACTAAATGTTGTTACTAATTGTTTTTACTCATCATTGTTATTAAACAATGATGATGATGACGACTACCGACCGACTGACGACATTGATGATCAATAATAATAGTACAGATCCATTTTATTTTTCCCAATTATTAAATCTATTATAGGATATTACTGCAACCAATTGGAACGTTTGGTATTGAATACTATAGAAACGGTGTAATTTGAAGATATATATTGGTATTTTTTTAATTTTAGTTGATAGACATCATTTTCTGTAAGAAATTTCAGTTATTTTATCTTAATATTAAATTATTAAACGGAATGATTCACGAAGAATGTAAAGATTTTCAGGACATTTTTTACGGGTGAAAATGAAGAAGAAAGTTCATATACATATAGATTCGGAAATGCTTCATTAACGAGTGTCCGCTGGCGAAAGATTTCGCTCAGATTTCAGCGCTTTCGGTAAAATTAAACCAGACTGTGATTCTTGGGATCCAAATTAAAGGTTAAATTTAACGAATATATTTTTGGTCAGATAGAAATCTGACCATAAAAATCGAAAGAGATAGGTCGCAAAATTACATTTTTTGTAATTACAAGTAACTTTTCTAAATATGGGATAAAAGACAAAAGATTGAGGTAAAAAACACACTGTTTTATGTTTTTAGCTTTGTTAAGTAGGAAGTAAACACATAAACGTTTTTAAAAAATTTGCAGGGAATTTAGACAATATAGTTAGAGAATGTAGACAGAATTTTCAATATTACAAAACAAAAGAATTAAATATTTTAGAACAATAACAAATACAACACTTGGTTAAGTTATTTTTGGTGTTTGCGTTAAAATTGTAAGTATTTTATTCTTTTATTAAAAAAAATAAAGGTTCAAACAAAACAAAATAAAAGTTACCTTAAATTAATTAACCACCTAAAGGAGGAATTTCACAGAAACTAAATACAAACTGAAAAATTTCGAAGGTTATTAATAACAAAATATATCAAAATATGGTAGATTATAACCCAGTTTTAAACGAAACAAAATTTCCATTATTACATAACAAAAGAATTACAGTTTAGAAAAATAACTAACTAACCAAACCAAATGTTTGCATAATATATATATATATATATATATAAGCATATAAAAATTGATTTAGATAACTAACACATTCGGTTGACGTCTCATTTCAGAGCAAAATACATCAAGTTTTGACTCACGTAGTTCATTCGGCCACCAGTTTGTTAAAAATGGATACATTTACTGGTGCTTTGGGGTGTTTTGGTTTGACGATTTGCAATCGGCAACTGTATTTCAAAGTTATTTTTCGTAGACAATACGATAGGCAGCCTCCTTGTCGGCATACAATTTACTCTTGGCATCAAGAATAATTCAACCTTCGTTGAAATAGGTTGTTCTGTTAAACATACAAAATCACCAGGACGCCCACGCGTCCCTGATGTGGAACAACTCAGAGAAAGCATTGCACGTAGTCTGAAGAAATCAACTCAACGTGCGTCACATGAGGCTGGCATTCCACAAACAACTGTTTGGTGCGTATGCACTTGAAGCCGTACAAACAAACCGTGGTTCACGCATTACAGATAACGAAAAATTGCTCAACTGCAGTTTTATGTAGAAATGATGAATAGAATTGCATTCAATGTAATTTTTAGTGGTAAGTCAACGTTTCACATCGGTGGCAAGGTGACACCCATAACTGCCGAATAAGCTGTAGAAAAAACCCTCATGAAACTTTGTAGCACATTCTTGATAGCCCTAAGGTTAATGTATTTTGTATCCTAAGCAAAAAAAAAACTGTACGTCGCGTTTTTCTTCCAGGCAACCGTAAACAGTATCGTTTATCTGGAAGTGCTTCGAAATTTTCTAATTCCTTAGTTAGATGATGATGAACAAGATGCACGCCATTACTATCAGCAAGACGGGGTACCATCTCACCTCCCTAGAAGTTCGAGTTTTTCTTGATACTGGAATCCCAGGTCGGTGGATCGGTCGTGAAGGTTCAATTTCATTGCTACTTCGCTCTCCAGATTTGACCCTGTTAGATTTTTCTTGTGGGGTTTCATTAAAGTCGGGTTTATGTACCACCATTACCTGCTGATCTTGTTGAGCTAAGACTTCGTATTAACTCTGCAGGTGAGGAGGTAATTCCCAACTTAACAGGCTACAGTTTGGAATGAAATCGATTTCAGGTGGGATGTATGTCGTATTACAAATTGAAGCCATTAACAAAATTTCGGTGGCAAGGCTATATTTTTTTTTTTTACCAAAATTTTATTAAATGTCAGGGTATTTTTATCCAAAAATAAAACTAGAATAAGATTAGAAAATCCGACTGAAGTTGAACTGTAATGTGCTTATTAATAATCAGTATTATCATTTGAATTGTGCAATTTCTGTTTAATTTCAGGTACCGGCATCTTATTCACATTCACTGCACCCTGTTTCTAGCCATATTTTTAAGTCTTCAAATTTTTTTCTTTCGGATCATCAATGATCCTAATTCCAGTTCTTTGTATTGTTATACTCCTTCTACAGCGCCCTTTTCGGTATCTACAAAATAAGATGTTTCGTCTTAGGCCATCAAATATTGACTCCCTCTTCATTGACTTTATTTCATTAAACGATTTTCCCGTTTTATATCATTCTTTTTAGAACTCCATGAAATTTTTTTTTGTTCAGTTAATTTTAACATAGTTCTGGGCATATTTTTTAGGCTGACCTTTTCGTAATTTCTTTGCAATACAGAATAACATATTCTCCAGGTCATAATTTAACCAATCGCATTCTTAGACGAATGCACATCTTTCTTTATTCCTTATGCCTCCTTTGCTATTCGTGTATTCTCCAGACATCAGTTACTATTTTTTCATGAATAGCAAATCCGTATTTCTTCCCTATTAAAAAATAAATATTTGTAATGAGGTGGAACCAGGAATATGGAAAATGAAATTGTAATAAACGAAAGGGATTAAGCCGAATGAAGCTAATATAATTTTAATAATTTGTCCCTATTATTAAACTAAATGGTTTTGTTTTTAATCTTCTCCCGCTATTTGTCATATGATAAGAACCAAAACTCTTGTTCAAAGCTTTTAGGGGAATATTATTAGGTAGTGATAAACTACTAGAGTAGTGTGACTGACAATATGTTACTTATGCAAGCTATTAAATCTCTTAGGCTTTTGTTTTTAGGCAGAGTAGTATATGTTTTAAGCATGCGCGCACGATATTATACAGCAGTTCCTCGAATCCTAACCGATAAAAACGTAGCTGCTACATGAAGATTTTTTTTTGATGAGCCACAACATTTATCTTCAAATCAGAACGAGATTAAATCGGGGTTAACATATAAAAAAAAATTAACATTGACTTTAAAAAAAAACTTGATGTAAAATTAACATTTCATTTAAATGGATTCAAATTTATTTTAATCATACAATAACCAAGAGTTGAAATATCTACGAGTTCATAAAAAAAAAGAAAACATAAACCTCACATCATTTCGTCTTCCGTCAATTATTCTTGTTAAATTCATGAGAAATTATGAAAAAAGTAAATTAACAATGTATATAATTCATGTAATGAATAAATAACTTCTTTTGTGTTATAAATTTAGATATTCTAACGAAGTAGAAAAGAAATAATATATATACATACCTATATACCATAATAAATGCGTGTGAGATACATATCCGTCACGGTTAGGTAATATGGCTATATACCGTATACGATAAAGGTGTGGAATAGTTAACTAAAGAGATACCGTGTGGCTCCAATCCGTTATTGTTACGCATATACAGGTTAACGGTGTGAGAGTGTGAGTAAACTCACTTGTACTATTCAGGATTTATGGTCCACTGGCTAGCCAGTGGAAAGAAAGAAATGGTTGTTAAAAAAAAAATGTGTGTGTGTGTGTGTATATATATATATATATATATATATATATATATATATATATATATTGATAATAAAAAATGTAACTTTTAAATTGTATTTTTTTTATTTCGTTTATAGTAGTATAATTAGATTGGATGTTAAACAGTGCGTATAGGCTACATCTAATTTTCTCATACTTGAATTGCAAATATATTTATACTTTTTTCTTTTTTTTAATGGCGTTTTTATCGGTCTATAAGAAAGTAATTTTATCTGTTGTTTTATAAGAGACTAAATAAAAAAAGTATTCGATTGTTCTTTTATTTTTTCTTCCATTCTCACACATTTCTTTCTTCTTTTCTATACTGTTATCTTGATTATTTTGTTGTTATCGGCATTTATCTCTCCTCAGTTGCTTGTTTATCTTTTCCTTTTTTTTTTTGCAAAGCCGCTTTTTTGACGATTGCTATCAAGTGCTATAAATTGGTTCTGCCCTCTATTATTTTTTTTTATTATTATTATTTGTTTACTTTTTTTTACAAAGATAAATTGTATTTGTACGTGTATTTATCTGAACGTGAAAAATTTATTGTATTTTTAATATAAATTTATTTTTTTTATAGGTAATCTTATAAATTAACTGATAAGATAACAACAAAAAATTTGTGGATAAATTATAGCAGTTTGTAAAATTTTGTTATTTAAAAAATTTCTTCCTTTTGTTTCAGTTTTTTTTTTTATTTTAAACGTCGATTAAAAATAATGAAATTACATAACTAAGGTAATTGTGGAGATCTTTGTTCGTGCGATAATTTGGCAAAAGTTATAAATTCACATTAATCGTTTATCATCAGTAAAACCAGGTTATGGTTTTAATGTTTTCCCCCGTAAATCGCTTAATTGGTTTGATAGTATTCTCCATTTTTTGAAAGATTTGTTCTGAATAAATATTTAGTTATCTTTTAACAATCTTACTCAAGATATTAGATTTTAATCGTAGTTGGTCGAGCGTATAACAAGATAAAAATTTGAATGTAGATTATTAAGTTATCCTTTTCTTCGAAAGTTTACCTAATTATCTGATGGAAATTAAGTTTTTGCAAATTATTTCTTGTGATTAAGTGCGGATTTTTATATTAAAATGGAACTTGATTGACCAGAGGATCTTTTACGACTGCGGGAAGCAGTTAATGGTCTTAAGTTAATGAACTTTAAGAACAATAAAATATAATTTTTTTTATATTTGTAAAAAAATTACTTCTTTTCCAATACATTTACGCAAAGTAATTCTATCCTGTAATATCTTATTCGGTCACATCCGCTAAAGTAATCTTAAATTCGAATTAAAGAGAGAAAAAAACAGATAATTTTTATTCATTTATGATGTATAGACGTTTTTAAATTTAAAAATTTAATGTTAGCATTTTAGGTAGATTTCATAAGAAAACTACCTATTGTAATCGATGCAATGATTCGACTTCCGAAAAATTTCGACATTTCTTCGCGTTTCACATTCTCCAGACCCCAAAACTACCGTCAGCTCAAAATGTTATATATATATCTGTATATATATATATATATATATCTCACTTTCTTGTGGAATCGATAACTGGCGTAACTTTGCGCCAATCACTTTTAAATTGTTCCTTAAAAATAACTCATCCTAAAATTTCGGTCGAGTTTGTTAACGGCCAAAATCGGACCATGGGGGTGGAAATGGAGGGCCTTTTTCGAAAAAAAAATCGTTATAAATTTCCTATTAAGTAAAATATCGAATTCGTTTAAAGTTACTACTATTTTTTTGTATAAGGGCATAAAACTTATCTAAGTAATTTTTTTTTTTATATCACCAACCATTGGCCCAGGGGGTTGAAAAAATGGGGTTTCGAAGACAAAAAAGAATCGTGCTTTCCTTAATGAGCACAGTATCGAATCGGTTTATATTGGTCGTTAGTCTTCTAAACATTACCTAAATCGTTTGTCTGAAAAAATTTTTGATATGACCAACCCTTACGGCAAGGAATGACTAAAATGTTGCTGGAATTGTAAGAAGATGAGGCTTGCGTATGGTAAACATGTGAAACTTTTTTTCACATGCAACCATTGTCGTATTTTAGTAAATTTTAAGTTTTTATTAACATTAAGGTTATCTTTTTCATCCCCTACTTAGCACCGGTGAATTCTACCTCCGCCTTCCGACGTGCCGAAAGGGATTTTTTTTGAAGTGGCCTATTAGGGACCACGTCAATATAATTTCTTTCTCTCTTTTTTTTCAATATTTCCTTCATTTTCTCGAAAAGCAATCGTCTTTATTCTTCTTTCCATTTTCTTCTGCTGTTCTTTCTTCCTTCATCCATAAGAACCTTTAAAAATATTATTTAATCTTCTAAAGAACTCAACGAAATTTTCAACAAAAAACACAAATCAGCTGTTTAACATTCTGATCGCCAAAGGGGAAGACATCCACCTTGTGGCGATCTTGGTCGCCACACCACCGCCCACTTTCCTAGCCCTGATAGGCTTTACCGGAGGTCGTGTTTTATACCCACTGAATCTTGATAACAGAACACATCATCAGTTTGACCTCAGTCAGGATGCCACTGATGCAAATGCCTCGACAATCATTTCCATCAGTGAATTTACATCTGATTTTTCTAGAATTGTTGGCTTGAGTCTGTACAAGATTATATCTCATTTACATGATATATATATCATCCTCATCTCATTAGGCTAAGATTACTTATTATTACAAAATTTGAACTTTTTGCAACTTACACATTAGGAACAGAAAAATAATAAATCCTTATATAGAGAAAAGATTAAGAGGGAATGATACCTGGTATATTTGTTTAATTATTGTTTTATTTTAGATTATATAGCAAATTTCTTCTGATTCAAAATTTCAAAAATAAAAAATGTACGTTTTATTGGAAGATTTTTACCCAATATATTATGTGTGTGCGCGCGCGCGTGCGCGTATGAATTTCTTTTGAATTGAAACACAGGATATTTTTTGTAAATAGTTATTCGGTATGTTTTCTAGACGGGATTTTTTTTACCAGAAAAATAAGATCAGCATTATTGAGAGTTAGCTATTGTTGGCATAGAGAGAGAGAGAGAGGCGTGGTAAGCCCATCGGTCAAGTTGCAAAAAAGCCTATAATGCAATTGGATCGTTTATCTTATGTTAGAAACAAACATATATTAAATAAGATTGGTACTATGTTCCAGTCTACATAAATAAAATAGCCGTTGTTCTTTCCCCCTTCTAATTCTCTTACAATAAAATCTCTTAAATTACATTAGACGTTTAAACTGAGTACATACGAGGGGATTTATAACGTTTTTTTTATTCCTCTGTTTAGACTCCCATTACATTGTTTTTGTAATATTACGATACTGATAATATTAATCTTGAATAAAGGGCAACGACCTGTTTATAAATTACAAACAAAATAGTGCAGAATCAAATCCTTGTTTATGATATTCTAATATTTCAGTATGTGCGTATATAATTATTCATTCTACAGTTTAAAAATTTTCTTTGTTTTTGCATATTATAATAATAATAATCATCATTATCATGATTATGATGATAGTGATGCAATAAAAGGCTTAATACAGGTTATTAAAAATAATCTTTCCGATTGCAAACTTATCAACTTACGTTTAATAACACTCAGATAAGTGAAAGTAGCATAAGTAAAAAGAAAAGTTCAAAACCTTTCAGCCGTTGGTACAGTTGTGTAGTTATTGATATCGTCGCTTGGGCGATAGGAGAGAAAATGGTTGCTAACGAAATCAGGAAAGCTTTTTTGTACTGGATTTTCACGTCTGCCAGTCCGTTATCACTGGTCAACGTAATTATAGAAGGAATTTTGTTGAAGATGCACCCAATAGGTTCAGTATCCGTAAGTAGTATTTTGATTTTAAAGCAAGGGGATGCATTTGTAAGCGAAAGTCAGCTGTGGATTATGTAAGCGAGAATTATATACAAAGTCCACAGAAATCCACCACCACTGCCAGAAGAGAATTGACATCCCTCAACCAACTGTGTGGAAGATTGTGAACTGAATAGGCAGCTACCAAACAGATGGATTGGGCATGCTGGCCGTGGTAATAGTGAACGTTTGCGTGGACCTCCGCGTTCCCCCGACGTTTCACACTTTGATGTTTTTTCTGGGGTGTTGTCAAAAAATACGTGTATCGGCCACCTGTAATACCTACCATCCAGAAATTTCGGGTTCGCATCACAGAGGTCATTGCATCGGTGGATCATTCGATATTACAAAGTATATGGCAGAAATTGGACTACAGGCTCGATGTGTGTCGTGTGACACCAGGGAGCTCACATTGAACACATGTATGTAAAACAAAAGGTTTTGAGTTTTTCTTTCCGTTGATGCTGCTTTCATGTATCTCAGTGTTATAAAACGAGAGTTATTCAAATTTAAAATGGTTAAAGTCATTTGTATTAACCCTTTATTAATGAAAGTAAAACAGAACATTTAATTGTTTTGTAAGGATAAAAACGTGAGGGTAGTTTTTAGAAGGGGGTCAGCAACTTCCAAAAAGGTGAAAAACGTGCGGTAAACTAATCCAGATTTATTTAAATGAGAAGATCAAATCTTTTTATATGCACTAAACTGTTTTAAGTCGATAGTATATTGAGGTAAAAATGAAAGTGTATAGCGATTGTTTTTGAACTGTGAAGCATAACGAATCACAATAGAGAAAAGTTAGATGATTTTGTGTATAAATATATAAAGAGAATACCGGAACAGGTAAAGGATGGAAATATTTAAAGGTAAAGAAAAAACCGGTAATATACCGACCAATAAAATAGATCAGCTATAAACGTAGAACCGAAGTTAAACAGCTTAGATGGACAGCTTGTATTCGTTTGCCGCCTGATAATATTATAATAATACATCTTGTGTTTCATTCAAGGGACACCGATTGGGCGACCTGGATCGAGATGAGTAAATAAATGAGCTGGATGAATCGATATTTTCGGGCGTATGGGACTCCTACCGGAGTTAGAGCGCTAAAAATAGGGATAGGCGGCGACATATAATCTTCAGGATCCCGGTTCACTGTAAAATAAGCGGTAATAAAAAAACAATATATTACTGTATGAAGGGGTTATGCCCCCTTCTTCAATAAGTTTGCTAACCCTCCAAAATTCAATTAATTTGTACTTTAAAATATTTTTCTTTCATGAATTCAGTTAGATCTTTTGTCGGTTTTTTCGCTGATGTAGCTTTATTTAAAAGAAAAAATATATATATTTGTATTAATACATTTTCTGTTGTGTTTTTGAAAAGACTATTTTTCCTCTAATTGTCCACCTCATCTCTTGATAAATAGCACCAAACTTTTTAATATGGTCTTTTGTTTTGTTTTTTTTTTATTAGACGCTCTTATACAAATTTTTTATCCGATCGATTGCTGTCTTCTTTAATAAATTTAAATATTCCATTTGACTTATTTTGGTTTTCTTTAATAAATCTTTATCTAGATTTTCTACATAATCAGATGATTTTTTTTATTTTCCCAGCTATCGTCTCTATTACTGCTACTGTAGTTCTTTATTATTATTTCCCTATAAAGGGATGTATAGTGATACAACCAAAATTTTGGGTATAGAATTTTTCTGTAAATTCGACATTTTGAGACTCCTCTAGGCAAAAAACACAAAATAAATTATAGAAATTTCCGCACGTACGTGTGTTAGCCTAAATTTTAATTAATATCTCAGAACTGGCTCAACATAAATTGTATGAAAATTGCTCAAAAATTGTTCTTTTGGAGCATTGATAGAATAAAAGATTTGAGAAAATTAAAAAAAGTGGAGGGATAGTTTTTCTCATTTGGATTTTTTATACTTTTTGTGTTGCAATCGTAAAAAATTGAGCTTTAGTACGATGGAGATGTTTATTTATTAAATTATTTAAAATTCCAAGTGTTGAGTTAGTCGGATTTACTCGGGAGGGGGATATTCAACATTATTTCTAAGCAGTTTTGGCCTGATTTTTCGACTGCATTGGTAAAGGACCACCACGGTACCATTTTTTTAAGCGTTGTTAAATAAACATTCGACCAAATCGGGGTGACGTATTAAAATATATAATTACTCCGATAAATAAACTTTTAAACCCCCAAAAATCGACAGGGCTGAATGAAAACCGTACTTAAAATATAATATTTAATTTTCATTTTCAAGAATGAAAATCCATCTGTATGTAATATTAATATCGACGACATGGGAAAGTTGTTTTTTTTTTTAAAAAAAAGGAAGTTCCATGAAACTTGATTAAGAATAATTTTGTCTTCTTTTATATAACATTCTAACGCGTCAACATCCGTAGTTGACGCGTTAGAATGCTAACTACGGATGTTAGAGTGGAAGTACTAGGGAGGCCGAAAATAATACTGAAATCAAGGGTTGATAACTTTCGACTTTGCCAGAATAATATTACAATTTTTCTTTGTTCTAATTAATAATTCGTACTGATCAAATTTAATTTAATTTTGCAAACAAGGAACTATGGGTTGATAGATCTAGCTCGTACGGCAGATTTGTAAAAATTAAATTCAAAATAATAACTTTTACATGCTTGTTGTGTTTTATTTATGATCACAATTAATTATATGTGTCTTCCGAATTAACAGCAATACCATACGAAATAGTTTAGTGGGGACATGCAGGCTGAACCAACTCATAATGACAAATGTATGCATCATTATCAGGAATCTGTAACTTTACTAGGAAATAGTAAAATATCACGTTTGGTTTCATTTAATTCCAACCGTGAATTATTGTTTAACCGGGAAGTTATTATCCATTTCGTTAATCAATTTTTAACGGTTTTGAAAGGGGTACGAACTAGGAAAACCTTGGATTAGATAGATTTTATTATTCAACCACCGAGTTATTTTAATTTCCTTATAGACATTAATTATTAATAATCGATTTTCCAGCATTTTTTTTTTTTATTAGCAGCACTCTTCGATTAGATTTACTTAAAATTGATAATATTGTTTCTTTTTATCGAAAAAATATTTATTCCAGATTTTAATAAAATACGTTAGCCGATTCTCCAAGCAATCAAACTCCATTAAATTTTGTTTTTTTTTTCCTATTTTGTATTGATTATTTTGCGGGTGAGTTCTCAAATATGTTGTTTCTATCTGCTGGTAGAATATTGAATTACATGAACTATAGGTAAGTTATGTTCCTTTTTATTTTACAGATTATGTATGGATAAAAAAAAACAACAATAATAATAATAAAACAACTAATGATATTTAAATTCAAAGTACGGAAATTCTACCCAGAAATTCTTGTTTTATGCAAATATAGTATTTGTTATTTCAAGGATAGACAGGATATTTAAGTTATATAATTTGTTAGACTGTTTCGTTGTTTTACATTTAGGAATTGATTAAATAATTTGCATAATACATATTATTTAACATAGCAGTACTATTTTAATATCAATGTACTGTATATATTTATTAATTAAAATTTAATTTATTTTCTAATTAAACAATACAGCACAATTTTCTTTCTTGTATCTACATGCCAGGTAATAAATCTTTAAAGTATAATTTATTTGCTTATTTCTATATTTGATTTTTGTACTCTATAAATATACGACTCATTATGTATGTATAATTTTGTATTAGTTTCGGTTATTATGTAATCCAAATAGCACGACGACGTACCAAAAAAGCATTAAATTTCTCTCCCTACCGCTTTTGCGGTGTGTTCATTACACTGAATCTCTAATGAACAGTAAGTTAATTTTTTTAATGACTGAAGGGGGTCATTCACAATGTCCAGGAAAAGGTAAATTGGGAAAACTGATAATTTTATATTACGCTATTGGTTGTAACATGTTGAATTGTAACTCCTATTTAATTTCAAGTAGTCTCGGAGAACGAATCGAAAGATTAATATTTAAATTTGTGACAGTATACCGTCACAGTTGTCTACATTTCTAGATAAAAAAGATATACACTAGCAGCAGTGATTTCAGAATTCCATTACGTCTGACATTTACTTACACTAGAATTAATAAAGATTTCTTTGAACTTTTGAGAAATTTATAGATGTAGTTAGTTACCACTTACGTTATTCTTACAAAAAAATGATACTTCACAACGCCAAAACAATTCACTTTTTTACAGATAGTTAAATAATTTGATAAGTTTGTAAAATAATTTTTTTTTTAATTTAGAAAATTCTAAATTCTTTAAAATGATCTTTTTTTTTCGAAAGAACCATATTGTGTTTTAAAATATATTAATCGTCGAAGTCTAAAAAAATCTAAACACATAGATGCGTAATAGTTCTATCTAGGGTGTCTAAAGTAATGTCGATACCAATAATTAAAACACTGAGGGGATAGTATACCACGAAAGAACGATATCGTAAGTATTAGGTATTAAGAAGCCGCAATCACTGGTCCAGTAATCCGTCCTTACTTTCCGCGTCAACTAAGCTTTCTAAACTTTGATGACTAGTACTAAAATTAGATAAGCAGCCTCATACTTAATAATCGAACAAACAAAAATTAATATTTAATTAAAAAAATAAAATCGGCTATTATTTTATAAAAGTATGTGGAAGACTTCCTAGTTTTACTATTTATTTTTTTCAGTTTCATCTTGAAAAAGTTTAAATCTGGTTTAATCTGGTACTACGAATCGTATAATTTCGGAAGTTTCCGAATGTTTCTAAAGTATTAATATATCTTTCTTAATTTTCGACCTTCAGGCGGTTAAGAACCGTAATTTGTATAATTAGTATACCTTCCCGAGTTAAATCCATGGATCGCCAACTAGAGTGTATTTTTAATTACAATCAAATAGCAGAATGATCATCTGGGTATAATAATGAAAATACTCTACGGCAAAATATAACCAACTGGTTTGAACAGGCTTCGAACTGTCAGAGCTGACTGTTTTCAAATATAACTCAGTCCGCCGGCCTCCGTGGCGCGAGTGGTACCGTCTAGGCCTTTCATCCGGAGGTCCCGGGTTCGCTAAAAAATTTCCATTTTTTTCTCATCCTTTGAAGCAATAATTTGCGGTGGTACCGGAGGCAAAAAAAACTTAATCCAGTATGCTTAGTTTCTTGCATTTCATTTTGTTAATTTATATTATTTTTTCTTATCGTTTTATGTGTGTTTTTTGTTGTTTCTAATTCCAATTTAATGAAATTACGAATTTTTCTTAATTAATAGAAATCTGGTTCTGATAATAATATTACTAAAACGTCAAAATATGAACTCATCGAGACTGTTGAGTTGTTTAGTTCATTAAATTTACTTTACAATTTATAAAATTTACTTCTTTATAAAACAATCATGTTAGTTTTTTGAAGGTTAAAGCAAATAATTTTATCTTATTAAAGTTGATCTAGTGTGTTATTAAAATTAAATAATTAACTAATACATAATGATTAAAATCATTTTACTTCTAAGTTATTTTTCCAGATTTTTAGGTTTTTTAATAAAAAAGGTTCACGATTCAGTTTTAAAATTACAGCTTTATAAAATTCTGAAATAAAAGAGGTTCTGAAATCGTTTTAAAAATAAATGAATACCTGAAGTTAATATTTCACATTTTTTGTAGAGTGAACTCTATGTAATTTTTTTTTTAAATGCTTCGAACAGAAATTGTTTTAGAAATATTATTTTTGAAATTTTTATCCAGAATTTATGATGTTCTTTTTTAAAAATGATTACGAAGTGGAAAGGTTAAAAAAGGTTTTTATGTCATTCGGGAAGGCTCTCTATGTTTCATGTAAATTTCTGCCGAGGTGTAAATCATCCTGTAAACCTCATTAAAATTAGCTTTATCATTTTTTCGTGATGCATGAGTTTTAAAACTATAAATCATTTGTATCTATTTCTTTGTATTATCTCCTTTTAATATTCATTTCCTAATTTATCGTCCGTAAATAAATATTTGTGTAGGCCACTTTTTATTGAATAGGTAAAATCTACTGCTTTAATAAATGAATTAAATTTTTTGTATTCATCCAGTCTATCGGACCTAGGACTTTTAATCCAGTATTCTTAAGTTACCAGCTCTTGCAAAGTAGATGTGCTGATTCAAGTTTTTTGCGTAATTTATTTTATGAACTACGGTTATGATTATGGTTTACCACTGGAAAAAGTTTCCATTTCTATATGACCTTATATGACTTTTGAAAGAGGTTAAAAATCCCTAACTACCGTATTATTAATAATGATACTAATGGTAAAAATAATTTAAAAAAGTATTTTATACTACTAGTAATGCTCCTTGTAATTTATGCGCGTAATTCTTATCAGAATAATAGTATATATAATGCTATATAAAGTTATGAATTACTGCGTTGAAGTTTAGAACATATCCTGTTATAATCGTCTTCTGTCTTTCATTTTCATCTCCTTTTCCCCTTCATCCTTTTACCAAAAACATAACTATATTGTTTTCTTCTTTGTACCAGAAATGGGTCGGGACTTGAATGTTCTCTTCTCTTCTTACTTTGTTGATGTAGTTTCAGGCTGTCTTCAACTTAACTTTGCTACTGAAGTTTAGCTGAGTTGAAAGCAGTAAATAACCTAGGCGGAACTGAAAATACTCATACACACAAACACACACATGTGTATATATTTATATGCACGCGAATGTGCGCAAGTATAGGAGAGTGTAGTTGGGAGAGAAAAGTGGGAGAGAGTGAGTGAAAGAGATTTGGCATTTGTTCAAGTATCCCAGAGTATCCCTGCACTCGAGCGACCTAAATCAAGGGGCACTGACCCTTCCCTCCCCCTTCCTAATTTCTCTCCTTAGTATCTGAGTTTGCTGCGCTGTAAAGGTTGTCCTTTCCATAGTCACATCAGATATTACTACCGCATTACAACACTATAATAGAATATTTTAATAATTAAGTTCTCACTGCATGAATTTAAATTTTAACATCTTTTTTTTCTCATTTTATTCATTTAATTTTTTTATCGTAATTACATGGATGGAATTTTTCATTATATCTGTTTGCTTTACGGTATTGCGTCACAAAAAAAAAAACTAGGTTCGGAATAAGCCTTTAGTTTTACGGTAAATATGTAAACTTGTGTTACGTTGAAACAGTGGTGCGTAAAGTTATTAAAAAAATATATAATCTATAATCAAGTATTACGAGCAATTGCTGGCAGAGTGTAGTTCTCTAAAATGCATGTTTTGCCTTTTTATATGAAAAAAAAGTTAGCATGTTTACTTAACCAAATAAGTAACAGAGATTACAGATATCTCCATGACCCTGGATAAGTCAACAAGCAGTGCTCTACCCATTAGATCACGCTAAGGGTGCATGCTTTAAAAAAGTTAATATATATTTTAGTACAGACTAGCCGGTCAGGACTCTGCCCCCTGGATCCTCGACGCGTTCGTACCGTCATGTTTATGAGAATATTACGTATTTTACACAAATATTTTAAGAAAAGAAATCTTAGAGTGTGAAGAATATTTTTCTTAACATTTTGTGTTTTTATATTTAAAATAGGCTTAAGGAGTGAGTAGATATAGAACTTAATAATTCTTTATAGAAATACAATGTTTAACGCTAGCCATATTGATAACAGGGAATTAACTTGAGGACGCCGTCTTCTTCATTTAGTTTTATGTGTGTTCGTTTGATGTTGTGTTAGTTGCCAGCCCAGCTGCTACTATTGGCGCAGAGCGAACCATGTGATGCGCCGGCCGGATGCGCGCCAACAACACTCTTCTGCTAAAAAAAAAAAAAAATTGTTTTTTTATTTATAAATATTAACTTTAATCTCTTTCTTTTATTAATTAGATTAAATTAATAAATAATAATAAGTAAATAAAAATAGAAATATAAATAAAAATAATCTACCCTTAGAAATTAAATTGAATAATCTGTAAATTAATTGACAACGGACTGCTTCTAGCGGGAGAGGGTCGCCTTGCGCAGCCGCCCGGCGCACCACCATTGGTCTGTTCAGCGCCAATAGCAGCTAAAAAAAGAATATATGAGCACATACGACAAACAAACAAACAAACCCACGCACCATCCTTTTTTATCAGTAAAATTATTAAGTGGAAATTGTTTCACTTGCATTCGACCTAATTTAGGTATAAAGGATCAAGAATAAAGGAAAGGAGTTGTCAGTGTAAAAGACGATCTATACTTAAGTTGAGACCAAAGATGAATAAACAACCTTATCCAAGAGGAAAGAACTTTGCGTTCAGGCATTAGCTGTTGATCTCACCGGGTTCTAAGCATTTTTACTGAGATGAGAGCAAAAATTTACTAATAAATGCTTTTTCCTTCGATCAACTTAAATGCATGTTGCTCCAAACTTTTGTTTTTTCATCCAGAGGTAAAAACAGATAATCAACTCTGAACAGGCTAAGGAACAGTTTTTAATTTTTCTTGGTATTATATGGCGTGTTGAAGTCTACTGAACTTATAAACCGTAAATAAGCACTCTCATACCTATAGTATCTGAGTTACTTCCGAGTTGTATCTGAATTACGTCCCGTTAAAGCCCATCAGGTTTAGGAACGTTGGGGGAGGTTTGGCGACCGGAAGCGTCACAAGGTGTGTGTCTTCCTCTATGAGGTTGGGATGTATCTGAATTACAGTGAAGTATATCTACATGAACTGAAGGTAAATACGACCTTCAAACTTAACTTTAAATACGACCTTTCGTATAATTTTGATCCCTCGTGGGTTGATTGTCTTTCCTGTTACCAATTATTTTTTATCCATTTTCAGGAAATCAATGGATCATTTTGTCTTTCTCGGTTAACCGCAACTGGGCTATTCGTCTACTTTACATATTTATCATAGAATTTCATAAAAACATTTTTTTTTAAAAAGTAGCGATAATGTTAACCTTTGCCAGCATTTGAATAGAGCTTAAAAACAAACTTCTTCCAAAGAAAAAATAGAAAATTAAAACTGTTTTCTTATTTAGTCATTTGTTTAGTCAAATATAATAATTCAAAAACATGTTATAGGCTAAGAGTAGTTAATTTTGAACAGCATTGATTTTCTAAAAATTCAGTTACGCAAGAACTTTAACGTAGTTAAAGTTAAAATTTATTGATCTCCAACTTTTATTAATAATTCATGCGCCCTCTTTTAATTCGTAAAATAGTTTCAAATCTACGATATTTCCATAATTTTATTTTGTTTTCTAATTGTTGTAGTGGATTTTTTCCTGTCCTGACGATTGCAACGATATCAAATTTGTCACAAAACGTCTGCAAGATACCAGAATACGTTTGTTATTTTTTTTTTTGTTGCAAAAAACGACGTGGGCTTTTTAAAAATATTTTAATTTAAGCTAGTACTCAACAGAATGATAAATAAGATTTGCATGAACAAGCTGATAATATAAAATTTTTATTACCGTCAAATAATATGAAATATATTATTTTTTTGTAGTTTAAATTTTACTGTAATTTTCTTGAAAACCCATATCTTTTGAATTTTTACGCCTGAAAGAAGAAAATGGAAAACATTTTTTGTGCATTTTTATCAGAAAAAATTAGCAGTTCTTATGTGTAATAAGGTTTTCGTAAATTTTTCTTTTTGACGGCTGTAACTCGGCAAAGTGCAGGACTGGTCGGCAAGTGTGACACTGTTAATTTCAATTTAGTTTTTTCGTAAGCGTTTCGTTTTACATGGGTAAATTATTGAATAAACACAACTAAAATATTGTTTGAAAAATTATCTATTTCTTTTAAAATTATTTGCAATAATTAGCGTTTTTGTTTTTGAACAGAATGTTTATTAGGTACAGAAAAAGTTATACGATTCTTTGTCTATTTTTCGTCTGTTTTACTTCAATAAAAAAAACGATTTTTAAAAGTTTTTATTTACTTTTCTATTGGCTGTATTTACATTACTTTTCTCAGAATTAAATTCTCTACAAGGTTATATTTTAATCTCTACAAGTTAAAAAAAAAAAATTACTGTCTACTACAGACCTAAAAAAAAAACTTGTTTTTCGACACCGACTTTTGTGTTTTACGTCGGATATCTTAAAAACTACTGAAGTTAGTTCTGTGATCTTTCTTTTTCTGTTTAGCTTCCGGAACCACCGTAAGGTATTACTTCAGAGGATGAATAAGGATGATATGTATGAATGTAAATGAAGTGTAATCAGTCTTGTACAGTCTCAGGTCGACCATTCCTGAGACGTGTGGGTAATTGAAACCCAACCACCAAAAGACCGGTATCCACGATTTAATTCAAATCTGTTTAAAAGTAACTGCCTTTATTAGTAAGTGAACCTTAGAACTCTCGACTTTGAAATCACTTGATTTGCGATTACGAGTTCATCACTAGACCAACCCGGTAGATCACAGTTCTGGGATCTTTTTTATCTTATTTCCCAGCTCGAATTACAGTAAAAAAACTACCAAATTTACTCCTTAATTTGATTCTGAAAAATTACAGTAGGGTTTTTTTTGTAATAAGAGCTGAAATCCGGACATCTTCTGCTAACCGTAACTCGAAAACAAAGCGTTTCAAGACCTATGTTTATATGACTTTTTTCGTTATTTTTACCGGTAGAACATGTCCTGAAAGTTTCTCCGTCTCTTTGTGGGACACCCTTAATGAGGAACTAAACATTATAAACTTTTATCCTTTTTAACCCCCGAGAATCACCGTCAGGTATTATTTCAGAGGAATATATGTATGAGTATAAGTGATGTGTAGTCTTGTACAGTCTCAGGTCGACCATTCCTGAGAAGTGTCGTTAATTGAAACCCAACCACCAAAGAATACCGGTATCCACGATCTAGTATTCAAATACGTGTAAATACCTTTACTAGGATTTGAACGTTTGGACTTCGAAATCAGGTGATTTACGAAGACGCGTTCACCACTAGACTAACCCGGTGGTTAAACTTTATTTACTTAACTATACTAAGTTCACACTCTTATATAATGCCTTAAAAATTTCAGTATGATCTCATTTCACCGAAGTTCGAGCCGAATTTTTCGCTAGTCATAACTTAATAACAAAGCGTTTTCGGACTAATTTTTGTATTAATATTTTCCCTTATTTCAAGTTCTAAAATCAGTCACTAAATTATTTCCCTTTCCTCCTAATCGTTTTGTATAACAGTAGGGGTAATAAATCAAACAAAAGTTCTAATAACTTGAGCAGTAATGAATTAGAAAGTTTAAAATTCTAATCCGATCCGCCTCTCTTTTAAAAAAAATTTTTTTATTGTCCTTTGTCTTTCAATTTTAAAAGTGGTATGTAGATAATAAAGTAATCTGGAAAATAAATTTTATATCTATATTTATAATTATTTCCTTGCCCTAATATTTAACGAAGTTTTTTGCAAGTGCCAGGAGATGGAGTTGAACTGGCCGGTCGCAGTAACGTATGGAGCTAATAGTAATGACTAATAAACAATTATTTTATTACCATATTTGATTTAATCGGAAGATATATTGAACAATGGTATTAAATAATAATCATAATAATAACAATGTGCTTTTACGTACCTGACAGGATATGAGCAGTTTGTTTTATTGTAAGTAATCACATGTTTGTGCTAAAGGTGACGGTTATCCCGAATCATGTACGCGCATACACCTACCGCACATATTCATTCATTTAAAATCCATTTAATGGTAATAATTTAATTAGCTTAATAATTGAAACGTACTCGTGTTCGTAGCAGGCGGTACATTGTACCAGTACCTGGTGTATTATGAATGGCAGGCATCACAATAAATTCATGCACGCTTCGATGGAGATTTTTGCAATTAATAATACCCTCTAGCGTAATATCCTACATTTTTACTCTCGCATTATTTTTTATTTATTCTCTTCTCATCGGTTTTGATCGATCCAGCAGCTTTGATAGTGTGTATTTATCGTAATTATAGTTATATAAAATTGTTTATTAAGCATACTTAGCTTTGTTTTTTAACCGATTAACAGGAGATCGTACAAACACATTTACTTACACCTTTAATAATTAGCGCTGTTTATTGTCGCACCAAGTAAAGTATATCCTTCATTAATTATGTGTATTCTTTTATGTTCTCCCAAATCTCTAAATTATCATTTCCTCCTTCCTGTTTCTGTTTTTTTAGCATATTCTCTTAAGCGTTATGATTCTTTTTGAAGCAGTTGTTATTAGTCATCTATTTCACATAATAAAGTGTGTTCATAAATTTAATTTTCTTTAAGCGTGTTGAAATGTTTAGAGCTCAGATTCCTTATTTAAAAAATAATAACTCCTGAGAAATTATTTCAAATATTATTTACTTTATTACTTTCCGGCGAATGTAGCTAGAATAGTTATTTTAAAGGGGAAAAGATGTCTCTCTCAGTAAAGACAAAACGTAGACGCTGCAATACAATAACACGACTAAAAGTAACCTATGCATATGAAACACTATTCAATCTTAGAATCAAATTTTATATTAATATAATTTGGGAATTGATTCTAACATCTTATTTTGGTAATCATCGTAATTAATAAAAAGCTCCCTTGATATTTATGAAATTTTTTAAAATTCGGAAAAACATTTCTTTAGTTTTTTCGATCTCAACGTTTATAGACCAATTTTGGTGAGTTATTAAAAAGATTTTAATTCGGAAAAATGTATGTAAAAACATATAATCACTTTTAAAGCTATTTTATTTTATAATTCGTAGAAATTTTTAAGATTTATTTTTTTTTTAACTTTGTTTATGTACATATATATATATATATATATATATATACATGGAAGGAGGGATATTATCAGGCAGTAGAAGAAGGATCGTTGGGCGAGGGGGTGATAATAAAGTACTTCGGAATTCAAAGTCATTTGACTTCTGCTTTTCTGTAACTCTTAATGCTTCTTGTACTCTTCAACTTCTCGCATCTGCTGTATGTGTGTGCTTAAAAAGGAATTCAAGTTGTTCTTGTTGAAAAGTGAGGACTGAATTGAAGACTATAATAAATTGTCCTCCAGATTTATGTTACTTACTTGATTAATGATTTCCTTCTTGCAAAAGTGTTGTAAAAAAAAGGAAGAAAAAAAGAAAGTAAATGGAAAAGAGTTAGCAGTTGAAGAAAAATTGTTCTCTTACGGTGTTTGTTGATTTTATTGTAACAAAAAGGAAAGAAAAAACTAAAAATATATCGATAAACTTTTCAAATCGTTTTTACTTATTTACTTTTTTGTTATATCTGTTTCTTAATTTTAAATACTTTATACGACTTAATAAATTATACTTAACAGAGAAAGAATTTGTTGTTAAAAGGTATTATCTTATAGTTTTCCTAAGTTTCTTAACAAAACTTTCAATGAATGTATTCTTACATATTTAATAGCGCGTACTCATATGAACGTAAAGGTAGTAAACTCTTTCTTCCCACTTCTTTCCTTATCTCTCCCTTCTTCACCACATCATCCTCCTTTTTTTCTTTCACTTACTTTTAGTTTCAAAAGAGATGGTTTCTTTATTCTGATTTATTTCTGTCTTAGTTATCTGCATTTATAAAGTCAAGGTTTTAGATATATAATAAATTGATGCTACAAGAAAAGAAAACTTTTAGCTTACATTTAAAAAAACTTTAAACTGTAATAAATCCTTTTTATTTTCAGTTTGGTTTAATTTTAGTCATTTTTGTATTTTTTATATTTATTTATTGTTGTTAGATTTTTTCTGATAATTAACGGTTAAAATATATCATTTAAATTAAAAATAATATGTTTAACCTATCATTACACTAAGGAGCGAATGGTAAGGTATTATGACAAAATGTTAAAATTACAAATATACCGGGTTATTAAAAACGGACTTCACAAATTTAAAAGCTTATACAAATTTATTGAGATTACCTACATATTCGGTTGAGGTCTCATTTCAGAGAAAAACACATCAAGTTTTTGGATAACGAGTTCATTAGTACCGAATTCGGCCACCAGTGTTGTTAAAAATGAATATATTTATTAGTGCGGAAAGTGCACGATGTGTATCTTTGTTTCGCGATTTGCAGTCAGCAACTGGAGTTCAACGTTATTTTTCGTAGAGCGTACGATAGGGAGCCTCCTAGCAGGCGTACGATTTACTCTTGGCACCAGATCTTCGTTGAGACAGGTTGTTCTGTTAAACATACAAAATCACCAGGACGCCCACGCGTCCCTGAAGTTTCTGTAGAACTCAGGGAAAGCTTTGCACGTAGTCCGAAGAAATTAACTCGACGTGTGTCACGTGGGTCTGGCATTCCACAGACGACTGTCTGACGCGTATTACGTAAACTATTTTACTTGAACGCATACAAATTAACCGTGGTTTAAAACATTACAGATGACGACAAAGTTGTTCAACTGCAGTTTTGTGTGGAAATGATGGATTGAATCGCAGACGATACATTTTTAGACAACATAATTTTTAATGATGACTTAATGTTTCATATTAGTTGCAAGGTGAACTACCCTAACTGCCAAATATGGGGTAGCGAAAACCCTCATGAAACTTTGTGGCACTTTCGTGATACCCCTAAGGTCATTTTTTTTCCCCTAAGCAAACAAAGACTCTACGGCTCATTCTCCAGGAAGCAGCGTAAACGGTATCGTTTATCGCGACATGCTTCAAAATTTTCTGATTCCTCATTTAGACGATGATAATCATGATGGACGTCATTATTATCAGAAAGACGGGGCACCACCTCACTAACGCGTAGAAATCCGGAATTTTCCTGATACTCGATTTCAGGTCGGTGGATCGATCGTGAAGGTTCAGTTGCATGGCCACCTCGTTTCCTAGATTTGAGCCCGCTAAATGTTTGCTTGTGTAGTTTCATTAAAGATCGGTTTTATGTGCCGCCTTTGCCTGCTGATCTTGTTGAGTGAAGACTTCGAATTAACGCCGCAGTTGCAGAGGTAGAGCCCGACTTTCTGGAGACGTCTGGAATAAAATCAACTTCAAACTGGATGTATGTCGCATTACAAACGGAAGCCATACCGAACCAAAGTGAATGTTGGATGACAACCTTGATGTGTTTTTCTATGAAACGAGACCTTAACGGAATCTGAAAGTTATCTTAATTATGTTTTATATGCTTTTAAATTTTGGAAGTTATTTTTGAATTGCCCATTATTCCAGTTATCCGTGAAGTATGAAAGTAGAGCATTTTATGCCTATTCTTATTTCTGTAGGCGCTATTAATAACTTGGTTTCTCATTAACTGGATTATTATATTACTTACCACGCATTAATTTCGGTTAATAATATTAATCGGTATTATAATGTTATGATTTTGTTTTCCTTTTTAAATTTACGCACAATGAAATGTACATAACTCAGCCTGCAAACAAATATGCATAGGCGCGCCGATTAGTTGGCCGAGCAAGGTACCTGAATATTCTTGTGTCTCGTCTACAGTACATTTTTTCCTGTTTAGCCTCCGAGAATCACCGTCAGGTATTATTTCAGAGCATGAATGAGGATGATATGTATGAATGTAAGTGAAGTGTAGTCTTGTACAGTCTCACGTCTACCATTTCTCAGATGTTTGGTGATTAATTGAAACCCAACCACCAAAGAACACCGGTATCCACGTTCTAGTATTCAAACTCGTATAAAAGTAACTGCTTTTACTAGGATTGAACGTTGGAACTCTCGACTTCGGAATCAGGTAATTTGCGAAGACGCGTTCACCTTTCGACTTACCCGGTGGGTTCGTCTACGTTACTTGCGAAACATCTGATTAACTATCACGGGATTTCCGTATTAGTGAAAGATTACTATTGTTGTGTGTGTGTGTGTGGGTGGGTGTGTTTATATATATATATATATATATATATACATATATATATACACACACAAAATATATAATTATAGAAATCAATTGAAAGTAATTTTAAAAATATAATTAATAACTAGTAAAGTCATCATCAATCATTTTACCTTTATAATATTTTAACATTCTGAGGAAAATTTAAACGTTAAATCATATACTATTTATTTAATTCAAATACTAAATCTTTTTTTAAGTAAATAAATAAATATATCAAATTATTTATTTATTTTTTTTTTTTACTAACTTAAGTTTACGTAAAAGACAAGTAATAAATTATTAAACGAATTCTTATAAAGAAACCTTTATTTTATTTTTTTCTTTATTCAGTAGCCCGTAATATTAAATCCCCTGCAGTTCCCTAAGGGATAAGGGATAAAACGAAGAGAAGGAGGAAGAAGAGCTTACTGGAAATCTCCAGTAATAGGGGGAAGGAATACTATTGTACAGTGAGTGGAGGAAACCGCAGTAGAGATTGTATGAGAATAAATGAAGTAAGAGGCGAGGAAGAGAAAGACAAAGTAAAGTGGGGGGTGTGTAAGATTTTCAGTGTGGGAATTAGTATAGAATATATCACGTATACACACACGCATAAATACATAAATACACACACCCGCAAGTACTGAACGTGTCTAAGTATTAATGTTTTAACTATTCTAATATTGTTTCAAATTAAGATAATAATAGGTTGTTTTAATAGTAAAATATTTAAACCGCTTTTCAATTAGCAAACGGTAAAATAAATATATATATTAATAGTTAGCGATGAGAATATTCTTAGTTATTTGAATTATTTTATTTTTTTCTAGTTTAATTGAAATCGTGTAAAAAATACGTTTAATATTTTCAAAGCGCGTTATTCTATTTTACATTTACTCGTCATATATAATTATACGTTAGAATTAAAACCAGATTAGTTGTTTAAACTTATATCACGTATTAATTATGTTATTAAGATTTAGATTTGTTTTGTGTTAATCAAAGTACATTAAATTAATTATTTTAATTTTCACTGCCGGGTGGTCTAGTGGTAAAACTCTAATTCACCTGATTTCGAAGCCGAAAGTTCTGGTTCGAATCCTAGTAAAGCTAGTTGTTATTCTGATTTGAATACTAGGTCGTGGATGCCTGTGTTATTTTTTGATTGAGTTTCGATTAAAATCTGGTTGAGTTTTGAGATCAAAATTTAAAATGAAATAAAAAAAGTAACTAATAACTCAAAAGACATATCCAGCTATCCAACCATATAAATGAGATGTAACAACAATCTATATAGTACTTATTATTTTGTAAAAATTCCAGTAGGAGCGTGATAATGTTAGATGTAATATAAATGTGTCCTCCCTGCGTTAATCAAACTTTGTAGACTTTATTATTTTAAGCTCGTGGCGTATTCTCTTTATGGTAAGTAAATCATAACCACGCCATTTTTACTTGGAAGTATACTGTGATCGCGAAAAATTTCAGATTTCAACGGAAATGTCCATTTTGACCATCCCTGAATCCATTTTCACTAATTTCAGCGTGACGTCAGTACGTACGTACGTATGTGCGTATGTATCTCCCATAACTCAAAAACGATTAGCCGTAAGATGTTGGAATTTTGGATTTATGACTTTTGTAACATCTAGTTGTGCACCTCCCATTTTGATTGCAATCGACTGAACCAAAATTATCCGAAAAAGCCCAAAATCCAAAAACATTTGGATTTTGGACTTTTTCTTAACTGCAGCAATAAGCTCTCATCGAGAGCTTTTCAACGATATATCAGAGTGTTACTTTTTTCATTGATTCCAGAGTTATAGCAAAATTAAATTTTAATTAATGAAATATTTGGATCTTAGAAGGGGAAGGCACGTCGTTTCGAATCAGACTTCAACCCCTTTTTTTTCTTTTAACAATTTATTTTTTAATTACATATATTGATTTATTAATAATTAACATCTGATTGTAAAAACAAATTTTACGATAAATAATAATTCAATAAAAATATATATCAGACGTTTTTAATGAAATAAAATTTTATGTTCTTTTCATTTAAAAAAAAATATGTATGTGTAAGCGTATAAGGAAGTCATGTGGTGTCCACATAAGATTTTTTAACATTATTTTGATATTTATTATGCAAGAATTCAGTAAAATAAAATAACTTATCCTTTGTAGCATGAATAACATAGGACTGTTATGATAATTTATAATAAACGTAATTACGCTGTAGTGATGATTCAATAACTCAGATTTTATTACTGTAAAAAAAAAAGAGTACTTGGTTTGTGGATCGTATGTTGTTTGTTCCGCGGTACACGAGTTGAAACTACGTTTCCACATCTCAAAGAATCAGAGTCGTTCTATATTAATTCCATTTATAATAGTTTTTTGCAATTTTAGACCTGGGATTTTTAATTTCCCCAAAATATATGATATTAAGAAAAAACTGGTTCCAAAAATGTTAAACTTGTTTTATCGCTAATCTATGGTGTTTGGACCTTTTTGTTTGGAGATTAATTGAAACAAATTAATAAATTTTACAAAATTTATTTTATGTTTGAGGAGTTCCAAAACTACTAAAAACAAATCAAAATTTAACTTAAAGCTTTAATTTAAATAGCATGACAAGAGTCTTAACCGTCGAACCGATACGCAGATAATCAACTAATATTAATACATCCATTATCAGAATTATCAAAGTGAGGTAACCAGATTATATAGGGGATTTGTCTACTGTCTGGATAAACCTGAGCAAAGGTGTATTAAACATTAAACTTTGTATCCCAGAAGGCCTCCACGTATCTTTAAACCTGTACGCATATCTGATTTCATCTCTTGTTTCCTATTTCTCTTCTCTATTAGTCCTTGAGGGTATTATACTTCACCCGACAGGTAATTTCCGTTTGTTTATTTATTTATTAATAATTTATTATGCATTTACTACACCCTAAATGTTTTCTTAGACTACCCCATTATAAAGTGGCAGATGATACAGTGGAGAATAGATATCATTTTAATTAAATAGCGATTGTTTTACGCCTGTACTTCACAAACTCAAGTCGATTCTCCCGTTTTACGCACGTACGTCCATACTTTCTCATATGCGCGATGTAATCATAATTATTATTTACTTCCCTTCTCAGTTAATTTCATTAAGAATTCTATTCATACGGAGTATTTCTCTCTCACTCACTCACTCACTCACACACACACACACACACACACACACACACACACACACACACACACACACACACACACACACACACACACACACACACAACAATATACAAATTCACTTGACACGTGGAACATATTGTTGTTAAATCTACTGGAATTTAAGACAAACACAAGTGTTGAGTTTACAAGTGTAATGTTTTCTTAAACTATTGTATTTATGAAATAATAATAAATGAATTAAATATTATTAGGAGTTCTAAACTTTTACTTTTGTAATGTATTCTCCTTTATTCTGAAAAGTTTTAAAGCTGAATTTATTAAAAATGATTAGTTAAATTTTTTATTAAAATTTAAATTTTTTTTGCTTTATGTTTGGTACTTGGAAAAAGTTAAAGGTTATTTTAAAACAAAACATTTCATGAAGGTAAATTTTTATGTAATTTTGTAAAATATGAAATTTTTCTGATTCTCTTTTGAGTAGTTTTCATAATTATAAAATTACCATTAAAGTGATCAGTTTTTCGTTTGATCTGTGAACTGTCAATGGTTAAGAGAACCTGTCAAAAGATACAAGTAGTTTACAAAAAAGCCATAATTCTATTTATTAACAAGCGTCCCATGCCGTGCGTATTAAGGAAAATGAATAATGAGGTTGTTTCCCACTGCCTTCTTCACTGAGCCAGATACTGGTAACAGATGACTCTTGTTCATTACAAGAATGGCTGTATAATGAACATCATTACTCTTAGAGAAAGTAAACCTCATCAATACACATTTACCTTAGGTGTTTTATGTACGTCATAACGGTGAGGATGACTGGAATAATTATTGTAAAGCAACACATTAATTTAAGTACATCTTTTTTATAGGAATTGATTCATTATACAATTTGCTTTTTCGAAATCCGTGGTGAGAAAGCAGTTTGTATAATGAATCTCTATAAAAAATTATAGTGATTATTTTGCTATAAAAATTACTATAACATTTTTAATTTTAAAAACTTTAACCGCTTAAGAAATAGGTACAGCAAACGTAACTTCGTTGAAAACGACCAAAAATGGATACAAAATTTATCAACATTACCAATTCATGAATATGTAATTAAACGTTTATCGTTACAACCTAAATTTGAGTTACCGCTAACATTAAATAATCACGAGCAAGACACAGTTACACACAAACCGTTGCCAACAAAAAACTTTATTATAAATATTGAAAACGCCATTAGAAGTGTTGACAGTGAGGAAGAAAAAAATAAAATACGTAATAATACATACAAGGAAACACAAATATATAAAAGTAATACTAAGGTATGTAATAATAAAATCGAAATGAGAATATACAATAACAACATAGTAAACGCGGAAGCTGAAAAAATATTAGAAAATATCGTTATAAATGCATCAAAAACAAAAAAATTCATTCAGTGTAATAACGATAAAATCATAATATTTAATGCTGATAAAAGTAATAAAACAGTTATTACGGGCAATAAAGATTATTCATCAAAAATGGAAAGTATGTTAAATAAAAAAACCACATACCTGCAGAAAAATAAAAAGGGATCCGACCAATAAATTACAGCTAGAAAATAATAAAATAGCCAAAAAGTTGTTTGTACGTGGGTATAACAAAAGAAGAAGCGAAACTAATAAGCATCAATAACGCGATACCGTCAAAAATCTACTGTCTAATAAAATTTCGTAAAAATGATTATCCTATAAAACCTATAGTAACTGCATACAAAATCCGACTTACAAGCTATCTAAATTTTTGGTAAAATATTACAATAAATAATAGGAAAAAATAAATGTAACATCAAAGATTCATGGGAATTTCACACATTTATTAATAAGAAAATAATACCCACACACCACAAATTAATTTCGTTGGATGTAATTTCATTATATACCAGTATTCAGAAGAATTTAGTAATTAAAGCGATAAAAGTCAAATGGAGTGTAATTGAAAAAATAACTAAGATTAAAAAAACAGAATTTTTATAATGTATAAATATTTGCGTAGATAATATATATTTTAAATTTAAAAATAAATTACTTATACAATGCCATGGTTTACCAATGGGGGTAACCAATCTTAACCTGCTTAGCAAATCTAACTATGGAATAATTAGAATATAAAGTATTAGAGAAAATAAATACTAACTTCTCATTCTATAAAAGATACGTAGATGACATTCTAGTATGTGCACTAGAACAGGATATTGATTTAATATTAAAAGAATTTAACCTATATAATGAACATATACTATTTACGAAGGAAATTGAGATTAACAATAGTATAAACTTTTTAGATTTTACAATAGCTCTTTTCGAAAAGAAAATATCAACAAAACAGTATATAACATACCTGAATTCCCTACCAACAAAACCAATATCACATAAAAAATCAGCAATCAAGAATCTTGCAGAGTAATAAAATTTACAAACTCCGAAGACAGACGAGAATATATAAAAAAGCAAAAGTCTATTAATAAATAAAAATTATCCGAAAAATATCATAAATAAAATATTTAAAAATACAATTAATACACAATATAATAATACATCAGCCAACCATCCTAATAAATGTAATAAGAATTAGAATTATGTTGCATTACCATTTGTCGCAGATCTGTCAGAAAAGATTAAAAAATTTCTACAAAATTATTTCGCAATAGCCCATCAAAATTACAACAATCTGAATAGTATGTTTTTTTAATTAAAATCGCCGATAGAAAAAATCAACAAGTCAGCATAGTATACAGCATTCCGATTAAAGACTGTAACGCGGTGTACTCTGGACACACATCTCAATACCTTAAAAAAAGAATAGAAGCCCATAAATATAGAAAAAACAAAGTGACAGCGCTCACAAAACATACAATAGAATATAAACATTCGTTCGATTTCAACAGCACCAAAATATTAAACAAATGATAAAATTCATATAAAAGGACAACTCTAGAAATGGTATACACCAAGGAAAATACAAACGCTGTCAACAATAGAACGAACGTAGCCGGATTAAGCAACATATAAGTTAATTTAATTTTAAAGATCATATTTATATGGTAAATTTAGTTTTAAGGAAAATAATGTTTAATGTTTGTAATATTTGAGAAAATTATCTGCATTGTAAAAGTTTCAATACACAGGAAATAGCGATCAGGTTATATAAAGAGTTACATATAATTATCTAAAGATAAGATAAATCATGTATGGGTAGGGGATCTATTACAACAAGGGTGGGATAGAATATTGTTATTTAGGATGGGTAGACCAGTTAACTTTATAGTATGAAAGAGAGCTTTGTATGATGTGTGTATTATTGTCACCTGAGGAAGCTTAGAGAATTCTAAGTGAAACGTTTTGAATTTAATTTATAAGTTTGTATAGTTGATTGGTTAACCCAAGAGATTAATAAAGATAATATTTTTAAGTAAAAATGTCTTGTTATTATATATATATATGTAGCCTATGACACTCCCAGTAACATAATGATTCCAACACGGGGTCATACATATAAATCGGATCAGCCGTTGAGCTGCTACAATGGAAAAAAGATACACACATACAAACACCCTAAATAAATTACACTCCTTTTTGGGGAGTCGTGTAAAAAGAAGAAAAACGAAAATGGGCAAATTTACTTTCACTTTAAAAGAAATATATAAACAAAAGGATTGATTTTTAAGAAATATAAGCTAATTATAGTATTACCACAAACAGTACCATCAGGAATAAATTTAGAAATAATATAGAAGAAAAAACAATTACAACAAAAATGGAGCATACGAAATAAAATGTAAATGTTGTCCTATACGTTAACGTTGTATAAAGAACAAACCGGGCGAAGATTTCAAACTTTTAATCATAATATAAGATCATAGATTATTACAAAAATAAAGGTACTATGTAAGCCCTTTTGTCTGATGGGGCCGAAAGTGACGGCAAAGCTGATATTATATATCAGCTTTGCCGTATGTATATATATATATAATAAGACATTTTACTTAAAAATATTATCTTTATTAATATCTTGGGTTAACCAATCAACTATACGAACTTTTAAATTAAATTCACAACGTTTCTCGTAGAATTCTCTAAGCTTCCTCAAGTGAATATATATATATAATCAGATATTTGTACTAAATTTCAACTTTTTTGGGTTTTCGAAATAAGAGATAAAATCTGTATATAAAATCTTGATGAATATCCTCTTCTCAAACCCTTCACCTGATTGACTTATAACTTTAGAATTTTAAATCACTTATAAATATTTTTATCATTTTCTAAAGGCTCTGTACAAAAAAATTCAATATTCAAAATGGCGAAAATTATTTCTCCCTTGTTTAAATTTTTTCTAAAATTTAATGTCCTCATATATAAAACTTTTTTTAGCTATTTCTGAAGAAATTATATTGAACCAATCCAAAGATTAAAATATTGGTCAACATACACTTACGTACGTACATTTTTCGGAAGTTTCTACCACTTTTTTATATGGCCTAAGGAAGCATGCCCCCTTCCCAAATTTCTTGGCCGATCTCCTTTTATAGCTATGTTGCTGTCACATCAATAGAGCTGTAGCAGGGAGAAAGTATAATATATAGCTCTATATTTAGTATTACATTGTTGTAGGGATAGGTTATTACTTTAGCAAGAAGGTTTAAAATAAAAACTAAAGTTATTTATGATGTTTAACTAATTAATAGGTTACGTAAAGTAACACTGGATTTTATATCATCGTTAACATTTTCTTATACATTAGTTATTCCCCTCCTGGCGCCCTCCCACTTATAACAGTTTTACTTCCCCTATCCACGCTTCTTCTTTTATTAAACAACTTATCTTAGATTATTTATTAATAATTATATTACAGTTTTTTAAAAATGTTTTATTAGACGATTTTAAC
Organism: Lycorma delicatula; assembly: GCF_047948215.1. NCBI lineage: Eukaryota > Metazoa > Arthropoda > Insecta > Hemiptera > Fulgoridae > Lycorma > Lycorma delicatula. Next base: position 151,970,580 of record NC_134458.1, read on the forward strand.
AAATTATTACTTTATTAATTATTAGTATTCAGAAATGATGTAATATTTAATTGTAGTCTACTATAATATCGTTTTATTGCTAAATAAAGCGAGAAAACTTTCCCAATTTTAGTGTTTTAGTACATTTTATTAAGAATTAATCATTATAAAACGATATAAAATATTATAATGCTCGTAAAATTTATTTTAGTACAGTTTCATATAATTCTGATGAAATAATTATTTGAAGATAATTTACTTTACAGAATAGTTCTTTAAGATATATTTTTATATAATTTCTTTCGCATGACGTAACAAGAAGAATTTTGTGTTATATGTTTATTGGGGCATATATGACATTATAAAAATAAAAAAAAAAACTTAAAAACTATTAAAAAAGAGATATAACGATAGGCATTTTTCTTGAAACAAAAAATGATGGTAAAGTAGAAGAGCAAAGCGGTTTGTTCGAATCGTGATTGTGTACTGCATGTTTTTTTTTATTTTCTTCTTTTTTTATTTGGTTAGATGGCTAAAAGACAAGGTTCTGTTTCTGAGGGTTGATGTGGATTGTTAGGGGAATAAGAATAAGATGAAAAAAAAGTAAGAGAAGGAGGAAGAATGGTAGAAAAGCGATGAGAGTGAAAGTAACAGGATGAGGAGTTTGAGAGGATGCGAGAGAGGTGGGGAAAAGATTCGTTCCTAATGTCTTGCATCAGGCGTCAGGACGCCATCACATTATCGGCGACGCCAATACTACTACTACCATCATCACTACGCGACGTAACTTGATCCTTCTTTTCTTACTAGTAGGCCTATATTCTCCGTCCTCTTGTTCTTCATCTTCAGTTCTGCTGTTCGTCTTCTTACATTAAATGAGAAGAAAACTCCCTTAGTTTTTTCGTTTTGTTAATTACTGAAGACAAATTTAACTTAGTGAGTAAGCCATATACCAATCAAAGTTTGTTTTGTTTACATTTATTTCTAACTTCTTGTTAGATAACCCAACATATGTGAAATCATGTGTGTTGTTTGTTGTACGCGCGCACATAAAGAGATAGATAGATAGGTAGAGAGAGAGTGAGAAAGTAAGAGAGATAGAGTCACTCTTTTTCATTTACTTAAATTTAAAATTTGTATCAGACGATAAAAATATACAGTGTTCAAAAATGACGCGCCTTATGGAAGAATGTCTCCTTTTGTTGCTTGTTTAAGTGAGAAAAAACGGGTTACACAGTGCAGAGAATATTATTTATCTCTCAGTACATTATATGTGTCCAGACCTAGAATGCGTCACAGAAAAGTACGGTGTGGGTGCGCCAAACAAGTCAAGCGGCTGGACGATAAATTCCATGAGACAGGGAATGTGGCAGATACAGCTAAAAGTGGTCGACCGAAAGTGCTAACACCAGAAAAGTTGACCGATGTGCAAGCTGCATATTCTATTAGTCTCAAGAAGTATGTACGACGCCTGTCTAGCCAGTAGGGTCTCTCCTTTGCTAGTACACACACGGCATCGCACAAGTGTTTAAAGATGCATTCGTACAGTATTTGTGTTGTTTACGAGTTTTTACTTGCAGACACTGGAAGACGTGTAGCTTTCTGTCAGTGGTTCATGTCATCAGAAACGCCAGATGCGGAAGAACTCGATGATTGGTTTAGGTCTGACTAGGTTTGATTCCACCTTGATGGATACGTGAATGCACAGAATTCACGCATTGGTATGAAATTCACAGAATTTCACCACCAAATTCTTCACATTCACCACATTGTGCAGCTGATGTGGATTTTCCACATCAAAAAGTGGGTGTTTGGTGTGCAATTCCACGTAGGCGAATTTTTATGACATTCTTTCATGGTACAGTGAACAGTGAGCGCTACATACAAATGGTGCAACAATTTGTAAACACTATACCTGTAGATCGGCTAGAGTACCCGTGGTTTCAGAAGGACAATCCTACTGCTCATATAGCCGTATATATATAGCTAGCAATGTCATGCTAGTCATGTTAACAACATGACATTGCTAGTCAATATGACTTTCTTGGATCAGTGTTTTCATGGGTGAGTGATTTCGAAGGGGTTGTGGCCCCTCGGTCTCCTGATTTATTCCCTCCTGACGTTTTTTTATGTGGAAGTTCCTTAAGGATGCTGCTTACAAAAATCATCCTCACACCATTCCCGAATTGCAGAACGAAATTGAACGAAGTGTCGCTGTAATTCATCAGCAAACATTACATGTGTTTAACTCTACCTATGTGTTACACTCTCTTTATTTGTTGAAAACGACGTTGCAATGCACTCAACATCGTATATTCAATTATGTGGATCGCATAACTTGTTACTACTTTCAACAACTATTGTAACTTACTCATTTTCCCGTAAGGTTGGGTCACTTTCTGAACATTCTGTGTATCGATATAAAAAAAATATAAGGGAGAGCTATTATTATAAAATTTTAAAACTATTGTTTTTTTAAAAGGACGATTTGTAAAATTTTATCGTGTTTATTTTTTTGTGGTTTTGTGCGGTACGGTATTTATTTTTGTATGGAAAGTTTTTTAAAGCAAAGTCAGGTAATTTTTACCAACCCACCGGGTTGGTCTAGTGGTTAACGCGTCTTCCCAAATCAGCTGATTTGGAAGTCGAGAGTTACAGCGTTCAAGTCCTAGTAAAGCCAGTTATTTTTACACGGATTTGAATACTAGATCGTGGATACCGGTGTTCTTTGGTGGTTGGGTTTCAATTAACCACACATCTCAGGAATGGTCGAACTGAGAATGTACAAGACTACACTTCATTTACACTCATACATATCATCCTCATTCATCCTCTGAAGAATTATCTAAACGGTAGTTACCGGAGGCTAAACAGGAAAAAGAAAGGTGAAAAGGTAATTTTTACCAGATTATTTGATTACATTTACAATAATCAAAGTGAAAGAAGTTCACTCTTTATAGATATTGAAGTTTTTTTTTTCTTTTAAATGCAGATTTAAAAATGTTTATGATGATGTCCAAAGCAATATATAATAATAAAAATTGCCTTTAATATTTTAAGATCAGTTCGGTTACCGTTTATCATTGCGTTTTCTCTGACCACTGCTTTCCATCCATCTCTCCAGCCGTCTTGTCTCGTCCGCTTTAAGAATGGGGGGAAATCCCTACTTTCCCACGCCGCAAGTTCGAATATTATTGACTTTTTTCTTTAATTCAAAGCGTTTCATGGAAACCACCACATTTCAGGCATATTAATAGGAGAAAATAAATTCGTAATACTGATGTTATTAGGAGCAATCTATTAAAAAAAAGAAGAAAATGTATCAAAATGACTTTAAAACGAATGCTATAAAAAATTGTATATTTTATCAAATACTCACAGACACACTTAGAATTCACTATAGATTGAACATAAAATGAATAAATTTAATAAATATAGGCTCTATTTATTTATTGTAAGAAATGTTTCTTTGTTACCTCAAAATTATATGGCACTTACTTTTGATTACGTCTGATGTGCTTTAATCAAAATTTATCATCCTCATTCACTCTCTGAAGTAATAATACCTTACGGTGGTTCAGGAGGCTAAACAGAAAAAGAAAGAAAGGTAATTTGACATGCCGGCCACCGTGGCGCGAGTGGTATCGCCTCGGCCTTTCATCTGGAGGTCCTGTGTTCGAAAAATCTCGGTCAGGCATGGTATTTTTCACACGCTACAAAATTGTCATTACATTTCATCCTCTGAAGCAATACCTGACTGTGGTCTCGGAGGCTACAAAAAAAAAAGTTACGTTGGCATCATACGAAGTTCAGTATACGGAATCGTTAGTTACCTAACCTAGCCCCTAGCCTCAACCTTCTTTCTTTTCTTTTTCCTATTTAGCTTCCGGTAATTACCGTTCAGATAATACTTCAGAGGATGAATGAGGATGATATGTATGAGTGTAAATGAAGTGTAGTCTTGTACAGTCTCAGTTCGACCATTCCTGAGATGTGTGGTTAATTGAAACCCAACCACCAAAGAACACCGGTATCCACGATCTAGTATTCAAATCCGTGTAAAAGTTAAACCTTCTACATAACCTTGTTGTATCACATAAATGCCATATATATATTGTAGTCGAATTTTAAGGGTTGGTGAATTAAGTGAAAAGCATAATGAGCAATCTGTATTTAAAGAAAATATAAGAAAATTTTAATGCACAAAATAAAAAAACTAAATCAAAATAAAATAAATAAATTTTAAATAATTTGTAATATAATTTTTATCAAAAACTTAAAAGTAAAATTAACACACTAACACACAATGCAATGTTATTAAATTATAGGAACGCTTAAATAATATTTCAACACTTAACAGAAAAATGATATGTTCTTACCTAGAAACAATCTATTTTCCGTTTTCAGGCTACCAGGGTAATACAGTTGAGAAGGGGTAAATCAAAAAATGTAAAAAATAGGATTGTAACACATAATTTTAAAGGGCATTGAAAAACAACAATTTTGACATTTATAAGTTTTCATTTAAAAAACGTTGGCCTACGATAAATCTACCAAAATGGCAGCAAATTTGCTGCCAAATGTTTTGGTCTCAAATGTGATCTACAGAATCAAAATTCAGCTTCACAAACCGGTAAGTATCTGCACTATTTATCAGGCATCAATTAATTATTTTAATTAACAGTAATGATTTCATCCTAGGAATCAGGTTTTGAATTATCAAAATGTATTTTTAAAAATATAATTTGTGTTTGTACGTATATGCGTAGATAAATATATTAATAAAATCCGTGAGTTGTCTGGATATTTATATAGTTAAGCACGAATTCCTAGTCGAAGTAACATTTTCATTAATTTATCCTAGAGGATAGATTTCCCAGTAATTTCATATTATACTTATTGAACGTAACTGTGGAAAAAATTAAATGACGGGCATTTTGGTTAGGCTTAGCCTGTTGCTGTTTGGGTCAAAATTTTTGTTTTTCCGTCATTTTAAGCTATTTTTCTCCAACCTTAAATAATCCTTTCTATTTAAAACTTTTGAGCTGCTTCTCCATTCGGGTTTGCAGTATTATGCTCACAGTGAAATATAGATCATTCCGAGGTAGAACAATTGTTAAATTTCTTGAGTTTTTTATATTTAATTGTTGAAAAATTATTTAACAATTCCCATACTTTATTAACACATTATAAATATATATATATATATATATATATATATATATATATTTATAATGTGTTTATATATATATATATATATATGTATATATATATATTATGCATTCAAACAAACAGTACTCTTGATCTACATAATAATAGTGTACAAATAATTTATAAGCTATTCAAATAGAAAATTTAGTATTATGTTTTATGGTTATACACGTTTATTCATCCTTGTTAGACATTTAGTATCTTATCCACTTACTGAATTAGATAAAATCGAATCGACGATTTTAAATTATTTTTTTTTTATAACTAATTACACAATTAGGTTACGTTTTAGTTAAATTTTACCCGGTTTTGTATGTTAACAAATATGACTTTTACATAAAAAAAGGTGAATAATTTGAAAATTCCTACCAAGGATCTTGGTAAGAAAATGTTATTAAGAATTTTATCTTTTAATCTTTTACGTGTAAAAGACGAAATAAAATTTTTTTAAAGATTCATGAGAAATTTTGCCACTTCTACCATGTGGTTCTGTGCTTTGAGATGCCACACGAAGAGTAGAAAGTAAAGAATAAATGAACGAGGTTTTTATGAAATGTGGCAGCAAAGACATGAAACGCTAAAAAATGTAGAACACACCAGAAAAAAGTAAACCGAGCAGAACATTAACAAAGAATGTCAAGTGGAAGGGTATATTTTTTATATAATATAAAGAAGATCTAGAGGAAGACCAAAGAAGAGATGATTTGATTATTTAAAGAAAGACATTGAAAAGAAAAACGGAGAACGATTACGAGGAGAATGGCATAGAGGGAATTTTATTACGAATAAAAAGTTGTAATTTTTTGTTGTTCATTTATTAATTTTTATTTGTTTTTCTGATTCCTTATGCTGAATTTGTTTTAGTTTTTCGTCCTTCTCTCAGATCAGGACTATCTTGTTTTTTATTAATCCAGCGGGAAAAACCTCTCCTGATCCCCTCATCTATGTCCCGAAAGACCTGGGAATAAATCAACGTAAAACTTACACGTGTATATACAAAAATGTTTTGATCTTTTGAAAAGCATCCGTATGATAAATTAATATTTGTTTTAGCCACTTGATATATGTAAAAAGAAAAAAGTATATAGTCTGTCTACATTTACGCTGACAAGTATACTTACACATATCACCTATAAATGTATATATACACACGCACACACAAGCACATCAAAAAATAATGAGAGAGGTTAAAACTGTTTACTTTGTTCTGTACACATCTCATTTCAACACGTGTTCACATAGATTCGTTGATGTGTATAGCCGGTGTCAATGGTTGCCTCTTGTAATGAGGTAGTGCTTATTGACATTTAAACCAAGTGTGTACATGTATGGGTGTGTTAATATTACACTACGTTTGTGTTCACGCAGGATGATTTGCCAAAACTACTACAAGGGAGGAGCCCGGTCGTTGTTTACATTAGAGATCAAAGGTCTCTTTAACGTAATATGGATTTGCTGTTTAATGCTAGCCGACTTATGTTTCTGTAGTTAAAAGAGAAGTTATTTTTTCAGATATCCATTGTGAAAGATATATGAAATAATAATTTGTTATTTTATCATTATTTCTGTTAATTGTGTAACTCAGTACCGTCACGAGTTATTAAAATATATAAATTTGCTTTAATTTTCCTTCCCCCTCCATTTCTAGTATTTTAAAAGTTTTCCTCGACAAGTATTTACGTAGGCATTTATCAATTTAAAAAAATTAATTTAAAAACCTTTTGACTTTTATTTGTATAATTTGTAAATTAATTTTTAATATTTGAAAATAGATGTTTAAGAACTAGCCGGTCAGGAACCCCACCTCCTGAACCCCAGGGTGTTAGGTAAACCCCAGGCAAACCCCGAAGCTTCCTGGGGACATGGGGCCTATCTAAGGGCCGCAGAACTCGCTTCGCTCGCCGTTCCCGTCTAACCAGAGGGCTCCACCCCATGTTCCCCCGCAGTTGTAATAATAAAACTGATAAATAACAAATATGCTATTCAGGCTTTATAGATACCTGAAAAAGAAACTAGATTACAAAAGACAGAATAATAGTACTACGGTAATTAATTACACACACCTTTGACAACGAAAAATTCATAATTTATTTCTGTTACCATGGTGACAGAAATATAATAATGAAGTATCAGGATTAATCTTTTTTTCTTTAATGAATATTTTTAATTTACAACTTCACCCGTAAGGGGGCTAGGACCTCGGTATATAGTTTAAACCTATCCTCGGATAACAAGAATGTATCCTGCATATTTGAAAGTAATTGGTCGGTTGATTCTCGCGTGATGCCAGAAGAAAGACAGACAGACAAACAAACTTTCGGCTTTATATATAAGATAGCATTGTTTTAACAGACTTAGAAAAGGAACAGACTGTGATTCGATTTGTCTATATTATAATATTTTGTTTATTTGTTCGGGCATAACTTTTCATGAAGTTACCAATTTGAATGAACTCTTTGTACTCAATAGCGGATGATCCTGCAGTGGTCCCATACCGTTATCGAGTGATACTGAATCCCATTAGAAAAGAAAAATTGGGTGAAAAATTCCGATCTAGGCAGTAGAACTTGTCACTTTTCGAAAAGCTTATAAATTGAATAATGTTCCTTAGATTACTCGATACTTGACGTTTTCTCTTTAAACAAGTATCTCTTTCGTTTCGAAACTTTTCACATTGACACTCTCTTACAACAGTTAATCATTTTGAACGTTCTTCAGACTTTTCATTACCTTTATTAATCGACGAATAACGTGCGTGATAATTCTTTGTTCTTGAGTTTCATACGAAAAGCGCTTGCGGATCAAAATCATATCGATGTTATCTTTTAGACTGCGTTTCTTTCCACAATCTACGTTTCATTGATTTTTTCATGAATTCCTTCATTTTTTACTTATTCTGCTCATTTACCATATGAGACTCTTGATTCTGAATCCTGTGCATCCTTTCCCTCGAATCTTTAAGTAATTTTAAACAAGCCTGTTTTTTTTCAAAAGAACGTTCTTTTCTCTAACAATCAGTTTCTTTTGTAACGCCCACAATATTTCCGCTTCGAAGAAGTTAAAAAACTAAAAAAACATGAAGTAATTTTTTCACCGTCCCCTCAATACAATCTCTGAAACTTATTTTTTGAAGTTGGCGCTACATTTTAAACTGATACTTTAATTCAAATAAATTTTGTTATCCCAATCTTGTGCACTCGAAATTCATTTAAAATTTTGACACCGACTTAAGTTTAAAAGATTGCATTGAGAAAATAGTGGAAAATCATTTTTTCCTTTTTAATACAATTTTTTTGTAAGTCGGTCCAGTTTTTTCAATTTTTTTTTAATCAGCTTCGTTAAGGGATTGCTAGTTTATGTTAGCGCCTAAAAATTATAAAATAATTAAAAAATTGTTTAATTTAGAAAAAATTAAATTGTAGTTGTTTTCTCTGAGAGTAAAGATATGTAATATTCTACCTATTCTTTTAGTGAAAGATACTGTGGGTATAAGTCGTCACATGATGTCTGAATATTATCTAATTTTGGTGGATTTTGCTTGATAATTACGAACAATATATTTGGCTAAATAAAGAAATCTAGAGGAAGGCATTTCTCTCCTTATACCTAAACCTTGCATGGAATGGTTGTTATTCTTAAGAATGGCTCATGAAGTAGACCGATGTGTAGTATGAAATTATTTAATATCGTTTGGTCCTGCTATGTAACACATCTTTGTTTTGAGACTATATTGGTTATTTAATAATAAGGTTTCATTCCTAATGTGTTATTCAGCAATTGCCTTATACAGACTTTTTGGTTATATTATTATAAATAGGTAGAATGGATACACCGACTTACCGTTCAGTTCACATTTCTACAACCTCTATAAAACCATTCACTGCTTAGAACATTTGTAAGAGATCTCCGCGGCAGAGTGGTAGCATCTCGGGCTTTCACCCGGAGTTCCCGGGTTCGAATCCTGGTCAGCCATGACATTTTCATTTCATATTTCCATGCAGCGCTTTAATATGGTGAATTCAAAAAAACTAAAAATTGCTGAAATACTTATTCCCTTTAACTACATATACTGTGTATAAAATCCATTATTGATTGTTAACGTAATGTACAAGCTTTCTAGAATAGTTTTTAGATAATGTTTATTAGTTAACTTTAATAAATGGATTACGACTGAATTTAAATGTTATTAGAAATTTTAGAAATTTTATAATTTATGCTTAAACTATTTATATCTTTCTTTTGTTATTGTTACTATTATTGGTATGTAGTTATCATCCATTATAAGTAATGTAACCCATAGATTATTTTTTCTAAGGTATCTGGTGTAGTGACAGAATTTCAACACGGTTGTTGATCGGATGGGAAAGGACAGTGTACCTAGTTTTCTGTGCATTAAAGTATTGTTAAAAGAAATATTGTTTGTATCGCAGGTGTCTTATGTGATATTTTCAATTTAAAATAAGTCTGGTACTTTTAATCCAAATATATTTGGGTTTAATTCCGGAAAACGGTATATGTTCAAATATATCGCACATATCCACTAACGAATTCGCTTTCTAAGCAGAGATTTGAAAAGCTATAAGTAGCAAGTGTGAAGTGAGCCCGATAAGACTCTTAACTTGAACACCTTCTTCCTTATTAAAACGCAGTGTAAGGGATAGGGAGGGAAAAGAGGAAAATCAATTCTGAAGATGGGACTGGTGAAGCTTTACGATAGAAAGAAGGGGGGGGGGGAGGTAGGGATTTTACGAGGGACACATTAAACAGCTTGCATCAGATGGGACCTAACTCGCTCAGTCTCCCCCTCCCACCGTTTTTCCTTCATCCCATTTTCCCTTTCTCCCTTTTTTTATTCTTTCCGGTAATCCTCCCCGGTGGAAATTTAGTAAACGTTTTTCCTTTGTTTTTCTCTTTACTTGTTTTTATTTTTCTTCCTTTTGTTGAAAATCTTCATAGGGAACAAACTGCAAATATGACCATCGTCTTGAACGGACACACTTCTGCTTCTTTCAGTTGAACGAACTAGATGCATTTTCTTTAAAAATGTCCCATCTTTCCTTTACTATTTTCTTTTCGAGTTTTTGCGTATTGCATTTGTGTATACCGGTGAAGACTACTTTTTCTTTTGTTTGTACTCTTTTCCCTTTGGACTCATTTAAAATATTGTTACAGTCAAATATAATAACAATTGTAGTAAACTTTTTTTTCAGTTACTTTATTGTTATGGTAATTATTGAGATATATATTTTTTAAAATTACTTTTTTATGTAAATGTATTTTATTGTGCCTTTAAGTTTTTTAATTGTTAAAATACGGAGTGAGAAACTTAAAATCGAAACGCTACAGACTAATGAAAATTTAACGCTACAGACTAATGGAAATGTAAATTAAATTAAATTCTGTATTTATAACATCAAAAGTTGACATATTTACCATATTTTTACAAAATATTTTAGAAATGAACATCCTGGACTTTTGTGTTATAGTGGTTGTATTGAGAGTCACCTGATGCAAACCGTTGCTGTTTACGTCGTCCATTTATTGTTGAATATTCGTTGCTAGTTAGTCGTTTAATGTGTGGCACTTTACTCTGTATTGTTGGTAAAAGCTGTACTATTTTTCACGATGCGGTAATTAAGCATAGAATTCTTCGAAAATTGTACGTACAGTTCTGTATTGACAGTCCGGTCAAAGATATTAGGAACCGTATTTTCTCATCGTGAAGTGGTTAAATGTCTGTTCATGATTTTCGATCATCCAATAATTGGTGTTACGCGAATTATCATGGCCAGATAAATGAAATCATGCCTCGTCTGACATGGAGTACAGTATAGGGTGTATCTATCCATCAAGAATGTTTTGAAGGAGCCAATCGCATTAATTAACATTTTGGTTTATCTCTTCTTCTAAATTGTTGCAAGATACGGTTTCAAATTTAAATCACGGAAGAATCCTACTGCAAGATGAGAATTTTACACCTTTTTGTTGTGATGACTTACGTATACATTTTTTCGGACTGGCAGTAATTCTTCTTTGAATATCGGTTTTCAACCCAAGGATCCTTATTTCGTGCTTTATAACAAAAGAATGACAAGAATCTTTTTTTGATGTCTTTACCAAGTGAAAATATTCAAACCTCTGCCTTTGATAGTCATCTATCAAAACCGCTCGCCGTTCAGGATCACTGTCCCGCTGAGCAGCTTTCCTGAGACGGTTCACGGACGTTTTCAACAGACAACTGTCTAGTCCGTCAAGGGTTAATTCATTGTCGACCCGAACTTTGGGAATTGAATTCTCAGAGGCATTGATAAAAGCCAGAGAAAGCCTTTCTGCCGGGTCTTCCAATTGAATATCATCCAGGCTTATTAATCGATGATATATAGGATAGTCATCGATAGATATTATAGGACAGTCATCAACAACAGACCGAGCATCAACCCTTCCAGGAATATTCCTAACAATATCAATATTCGTTCCATTAAACAATCTCCTTCCATCTACCATTCCAGCAAATGTTGGTAACTCACCAAAAACATTAAAGACTTTTAATGTACACTGCACAAAAGAGCCTTCAACTAATCCACCACTATCAACTGTAACTCCACTATGCCAAAGAAGCGAATTAGCATTTACATCAGCACCTAGCACTATAGGACAGTTACCAAGAAGACCAAGAATTTTATCCCACTTTTCTAATCATTCCTCAGTGGGATCTCTATATTGAAAATACAAACTAACAACATAGAAATCAAGACCAGCAATTACGTTTAAAGCGACACGATGAATATTAGAAACCTGCATCAAAAAGACACAATCCCATATCCTCCTTTACAGAACTCCAGACGTATTGTTACTTTCAATATAAAATATTTGCTGGTAGATCACCATGTACCATATATGGATGTTGCAGAAGACTTATATCGTGGACCTCCTTTTAATAATTTCACTAAACTCGATCTGAACATTGTAAGCACCTTGAGAATTTATCTGCCCAAACTTAACCATTCAATGAATTAAAATATATCTCACCAGCTCTTAAATAACAATCACAGTCCTTACTATTGACCGAGTCCTTGCAACACAACCTTCTGAAATCTACACATGTAGGAGCCTCAGACATTTTAGGACACACTTCACACTTGTGACCCTAGTAACCCAATGCGCACAGAGTGAAGCATCGACAGAATTTTTCCCTATGACCAAATCTATAACACTTAAAACATTTCTTGAACATCAATATACTCCTTGACTCTACAATAAGAGAAGTCCACAAACAACCTACCCTTATCAATACACTTGTTAAACAGAGTAGGCCTTCGAATATAGTGTAATATCTTTCGGCATCACGTCTACCAGTTTTGAACAAAAATCTGCAATCAGACTTGAATGTCGCCTCATTCAAGCCGGTGTTTTTCTCCCGTATGACAGACACAACCTCCTTCTCGGACAGGTGACGATCTATATCATAGACAATGATTCGAGGCCTCCTTTTACTTTTCTGATCCACCTTGACCTTCTTTCAATGTTTTACTAATGTCAGATTCTGAAATGACTTTAACTGTCTTTTTATCATCCACTACGGTACCAAGACCTTTCCTAGTATTCTTTATGTTCCTAATTTTCAGATTTGATCTCTTGACCTGAAGGGCAGTCTGAAATTCCTTTCTAATTTCTTTAATTGTTTTTGTGGAACCTTCCTTCCTGTTTAGGAATACGACTTGTGTCTTTAAGCTGGCCTTCCACTTGCCTTTAAGTACCCTGGTGTAGCGTTTCCGCTCCGCTCTAATTGGGACAGGCGCCGATATCGGGACGGAAATTGCCTCTATAACTATCCTTCTAGACTTCAGTTGGCTTAGAATCAAGATCCATTCGCCAAAGCAGAAAACATTGCCTTAAATTCATTAAGCCTCGGAAACACTCGTCTGCAAACCGCTGCAGAGGCGCTTCAAGAGCCTTCAAGAAACCCCAACAACTGCTTACATTGTTCCTCAAATTGTGCCACTAAAGAGACAGAACTACCAGCCCTGCTCCCAGCCTTAACGAAATCACTAATCGATTACTTTTTGGTATCCGGATGGACGTCCCTGCCTGACTAGCTTGGCTTTCGTTATTGGGGGAGAAGACTGAAACATCCTCCACACCCCTCCTGACAACTTTTTCGTTTCTAACCCGCCTAGGTCTTCCCTTAGACACGCCAGTCGACATCTTTTGCAACGCTTTCCTAAATAAATAAAATAAGTTAAGCTAATCTATCTACTGACTCGGTGATATGTATTACTTTGTCAAACAAGCCCACAAATGTGACAATCCCCGCAGCGAGACACGGACAGCTGGAGGCCTGATTGTCCGACACACACACACACACACACACACACACACACACACACACACACACACACACACACACACATACACAAAACGTAATATATGCGGGATTGGGAATTTGAGGTTCTAATTAAAATTATATGCTATGTTTCACAATAATGTAAGCCCTGTTTCTAGAGTATTTTATTACTTTTTAATAAATCAATTAGTGTAATAAACATTAGGGATAAAGTGGGAATTTGTATTTATAATTAACTTAGGCTTTGTGTTTTTTTGTTTTTTTTTTTTTTGTAAATTTTATGGAATTTTAACAAAAGTTTTTACTTACTTTATTTCATTATTGGTGTAATCCATAATTAATAATATTTTTTTTTTGTTAATTTTTAAAATCTCATAAAATATTTAAGAATGTCATAATATTTTAATTAAAAAGCAATGTAAGCAAGAGGGCCTAATTAAAATTTACAGATTAATAACTTTAAAACTATGAAGTAACTCATTGGTTGTTTTTTCCCCGCACTCAATCCATCTCTCTCACTTACACATCACTAATCCATACACACACACACACACACACACACACACACACACACACACACACACACACAGTAAGTCCGTCCAGTTTATTTTATATATTAAAACACTTCGTTTTAACTTAATTTTAGTAAGATAAGATAAACAAAAACTGGTAGGAACATAACGCACTTAACAAAAGTAGGCTTGAGTTTTAATTAAAATAAAAATATCCATGAATCGAGGTAATAGTAGTAATGGAGGGGATGTCGGTAAATGGAAATAGCCTGTGGAAGTTATGTGAGCGAGGAGGTTCTTAATTTTACGGGTATGTGTAAGGAAGGGGGAACTTTTTGATATTTCATAGCTTTCATTATAGTTCAGTTTACGGGCTTTGCAATGTGTTGTATACGCCCTTGTGAACTGATTAATCATGGAAAGGAGGTGTGGAGGTTGTTTTATTGTTAACCCTTATCCCCTCTACTTTTCTTTCGGTATTAAAATACCTCTTTCTACTCTTCTACTTTGTTGAAAGCTCATCAACAGTTATTTGTAAGTTAACGTTGTGGAGGAAGAAGTAGTAAAGTTTTATGAATGTTACAAGACAACGGAATGGAATTTGTTCATAAAAGGAAAGAAAGTGATGCTTACCAGTATTTAGTTTATGGTACTTTCTAATGGCAAATAATTACGTATACGTATAGATGCTGTGCGTATAAAATTAAAATAAATTAAGAAATTCTTTGATTTTTTTTCAGTTATAAATTACAGAAAATACTGTTAAAAGTTAAATATTTTCAATAAACAAAACAACTTTTCTAACAATTTTGCATCGTGTATTATTAAAATTCTCTTTCGGTACAAAGTATTTATTGATACGTATGTTCTTTTTTAAAGTAATACATGTGATTTAAAATTTGTATTGTATTTTTTACAATAAAAAAAGTCTTCTAAATTAGACATATTTAATATATATAATCTTAATTTAAATTATTATAAGTTTATGTTAATTAATCAAAACCTATATAAATCTTGTGTAAACTGAAACTGACGAATTACAACATGAGCCTTCTTATGTTCTACCTAGCGTTCCTGTTGTTCCATAATAAATTATTCCTGCAGAAACTTTTTATGTATCATTTTAATTATTTTCTCTAATAATGACTATTTAACCCATTATAAAGTAATAAAATAGCAATAAAACCATTCAAGAATCGTTAACAAAAAAAAATTAAAACCTTTGCGCATTTTAATTGTTTAGCTGGTCATCGTTGTAGATATTAAAATAATTGTTTATCGGTCAAGTATCATAACCCTGAGGTTATTGATGACCTGATACCACTCGAGCTTCTCATTAATAAAAATCATTCCATATCTGTTTTATTACGGAAGTAGTGGTTAGAAATATTTTCTCACATTATTCTCTGAGCTGAGTATAAAAATATGTATATAATTTTTTTTTAAGGTCGTATCTAAATGTAGATGATATTCAGCACAAATAGTGAAACTTTCATTTTGTTCACTATAGGCTTCATAATTTAACGTCATTACTCTCAGAAAACAACTCTTATTAATACATCTATAAAAATATCAGATGGTTTACATGTATTATGTGTATAAATAAGATATTTATATGCAGTTAATATAAACAATAAATTCTGTATACCTCTCTGTTGGAAATGCATTGAATTAGAGCAACGTTGCTCAACCAGAGGATCTCGGTGATATGAAAGGGGGTAGCGAAATTAGCTTACAAATTTACACGTAAACAATAATGAAATCATTTTATGAAAAAAAGATAATTTATTATAAACATTTTACTTAAAAGTACACATGTAAAGAAAATAATTCTATGTGATGGTTGCATTTGTTTTTCATTTAAAAGTTTCTCCATACGTAGGTCTCTGTTAGAAACACAAAAGCAGATTATTTTCAAGTGATAAAAGACTATTTATAAATTTTGTTTTTAGCACAATAGAGAATTTTTTTTCTTTTCGCCCATTTCATCTCATAATTTTGCAAACACCCTACTTTGCAATGGTCGATTTTTAATAAAATTACCACTTTTACAGCTTTAGAAAGCATTTGTTTGAGATTTTCTGGCATATTTTTTGTTCCAAGAGCATTTCTGTGAAGAAAGCAATGCGTTGATTTTGCCCTTGGTATAAGACCATCTTTTAAATTTTTCTGAAATCCACTGTTCTTTCCTATTATCGTCTTTGCACCATTACTGCATACTGCAATATATTTATCCAATCTATGTTATCGTTTGTAGTGGTCTCATAAAGAAAACATCAAAAAGACATTATCCTGTTGCATGACCGAGTATTGATTTGCAAAATATCATATTTTTTCTGATTGATTTATTCCTATCGCATTCATATCTCACAAAACGTAGGAACAGAGAAATGTTGACTACATCTGTTGATTCATCAATTGAATACTAAAAAATTCACTTAAACTCACTAGCTGAATTAACTGATCAGGAACATCGGCAGCCGTGTCATAGATTCGCTTTGATATTGTGTCGTTAGAAAGCGGAATTTTTTTTCTTCCACAGCTGCATTGCAGTGCAGCTCCACTGACCACATCAGTTGCAGCAGGTAATATGAGGTTTTCTGTGATGGTATGGGATTTGGACATCTTAGCTACTCTTAGTGCTAAACGATAACATACTTCAAGTGGACTTTTATCAATATGGCTTGATTTACAAATAGAAGCTTGTTGATTCTTCAGAGTATGTAATTTTCTTTCGAAAAATTCCATGGATTTGCTTTTATGATCCGGATTAATTTCTAAGTGTCAAATTAATTTTTATTCATCGGAGAAGACTTGAAAGCATACAACGCATTGTGGCTTTCCATCCTATGAAGTAAAACCGTAATTTAAATTACTTTCATTGTACAATCTTGTTTTTTTACCAATCGAGTTACTGGCTATATAGATGGCTCACTTCGTTTTTTCATAAATTTATTCATTTTGGATAAGAATCTAATAGAAAAAAAAAACAGCTACACCGATTGATCGCACACTAAAAATCCGAAACCTCAATGCGCTTTTGAAAACTTAAATAAAGGCATGAGACGCACGCTTCGCATTCGAAATTAAACTGTCTTATGCCTCTTTTTACTGCTGAGAGCACGACGTGTTCAAACGTACCACAGGCGTATTCAAACATGACGCTCTCATAGCCAATATTATAAAAGCAGACCAAATTAAAGGAGCATTACAGATTGCTCATGCTTGTACACTTCATGAATGCATCTTCATACCTGTTGCTATCAACGCAGCTAAATAGTTTTAACAAGGTTTCATTGGGTTCTGGTTGGGGGTCGCGAAATATTTATTATCTAATTTTTTTTTTTTGTAGAACTAAAAAGGCTGAAATGAAAACACTGGATTAGCGAAATTAAAATAACGTAGTTTCAAAAAAAAAATCCTAAAAGACATGTTTGGTTTTCAATTTTCTTATAAATACAAGAAAAAAATTGTTGTGCTGCTTGGATGCCGGTTTTTTTATTTCCTTTATTAATTTAATACTGCTTATCTTCTTAAATAATTATTATAGTTTTTTTTTAATTTATAAAATATGTATTTACAGGCATATATTTATGGGTTTTTATTTTATGTTAACAGTTGTCTGTATTTCTGTTTATTCTTTTATAAATAATAGCTTTATTTTTTATTAGATTAATTACAATTTTATTTGCAGACTTTATTAAAATTTTTCTATTTTCAGGTATGGTGTTTTGGTGCGATTTTGTTTTAATTTAATTTAAGTGAGTAGTAAATTATTTTATTTTATATTCCTAGTTTTTTAATAAATAATCCTACAACAGATAGCGTTATCATTATTATTGATAATTTATACGTCACATAATATTATTTATATATAAAAGAATTTCTCCAAAAGAAAACCTTTTTAATTGTTATTTTATGAATTGATGTGTTCTTTCATGGAGTCCGCAGCCTAAGAATTTGATGTTTCGTTCCAGAAAAATCTAAAGTTTCATAAAATTATTAATAGGTTGTGTAATTTTACTTTCCAGCAATTATGTAGTATTAGATTGAAACTATTCCAATCGAATAAAAAATGACTCGTCGAGATGTATATATTATCTGATTCAGGAAAAATTGAGTGAAGTGAATAAAATTAAGTAACATCACTCGTGTAACGAAACAAACGCTCATCAAAACCGGTTGAATAAAAAGATTTTACTTACGTAAAGTATTACTTGATGTCAAGCACATCGCTTATAGAAATTCTGGAGTAGAAGAATAGTTACTAAGCGTAATAATAGTTATTCGGGTTAATTAGTATCTCTTTCTGGCCATTTCCCGAGTCAGCCGTTCTTTACCTGACACGCTCCTATTGTATATTCTCGTTACATCAGTTCCAAATTCTCTCTTGTGATCAATTCGTGTTAAGTACAACATCGTGCAAAGAAGAGATCGAGATTGAAAGAAAATTTGACAGGTATTTGTTTTTAAAAGGTTATTTGCGAATATCCAATTATTTATAGAAGTTTAAAATACTTTGTATATTCACTGCCAAAATGCAGGTTGAGAAAAAATTACCGAGCAGTCATACATTCGGGATGACACCACTTTGTTCAATTAATGAAAACATTGAATAGTTTAGACTACTGTTAAGAAGAAATGTAATTGTAATTAACGAAAAGAAAGGTTTTAAGTTGATAGATTGGGAGGAAGATTTTATAAGAGTATTAAAAACAGAAAAAATCATGTTTTTTTTGCAGTCTGCGGTAATGCGGCGAAGAGTACGGAGAATAAAACAGTAATATTTTGACAGAGAGGACTGATATGGTTGTAACGGAAATTAACTCTAACAAGCCGAGGAAAGTTTTAAGAAAGTGATGAAAGGTTTGGGATTGCTTTAATATTGCTGTCAGTAGTCGTCTCAAGAAGGTCTTATATAGAAGGACCTTGTTAGAGACGGCTGAGAACCCTTACACATTAGCCAACACATACGCTTGAATTTTTGACCAATCTTTTCTTCTTCCCCAATACGTGACTTCGTCACGTCATACGTCGATCTAGGTGTAAACCAAGGTATATCATATATGAGGAATTTCAACGTTAATCAAGTAGACTGGAGGTCAATCTTCTCTTGTAGTAATAGTAAACGTAACGTGGATAGATTTCGCCGGATTGACTTTAATCTTCCATTTGTGCAGCCACGTACTGATTGCATCCAACGCCGACTGAAGCTTCTCCGAGGCTTAAATCTGGTCATCAACTGGTAAGAACACCGTATAATCCGCATAACAATTGCAACAGATCTTGGACAAGGAAGGAATATGTTACATACCAAACGTTTAAAACTTAATTTTTGTGATGCCAGATGACCGGTAAAATATCTTTTACATCCTAAAAACCTTAATTATGTGTCTCATGTATTGTAATCTTTACATTCTTTTACTACTTTGCCTTACAGATTTCATACAAGTCTTCTTGTATGTCTTAATACATGACCGATCAATTTTTTTACTTTCTACAAAATTTTACTATATTTTTCCGTTATAGTTTCAATAGCTCTTCCTTTCTTACTCTATCCCAACTGTATCTATCCCAATTTATCGATAGTGTTTAACTGTACTGATAAAATCAAACGATATCCGTCTATTTTCCTGAATTTTTTTATTTTATCATTAAAAACGATTTTTTAATTTAGTATTTGGAAGGAAAAAATTGGTTTTATTTTATTAATTTTTATCGTCTCTCTGTTTTCTATTCCTTTTTTGAGGGTGGGGGGGAATCATTATAGAACAACATAAAATTTTTAACGAAATTTCAATATTAAAGTAAATACATCTTAGCTATATCTTGCTTTAAATTGTTTACAGTGAATTTAATTTCTCTGTATACGTTTAATGTGAGGAAACTTTTTTCAATTTATTTGCTCAAGGAATATTTCAACCAAAAAATCAAAGGATTAAATTATACGTTCATTTGTAATGGATTGTTGGGAATTAGTCTACATAATATCTTTTGAAATTTTTTAACAAGGGTTCTTACCTCTCTTTAGCGGGAAATTTTTGTTTTGTGCTCGCTGAAGATGCATTGAAATTTAAAAAAAAGTTGTACAATTAATTTTTTTTTTTTTAATTTCAAAATAAGTCCTTTAGTAAGGATTTTTGTAATTCTCAGGAAGAATTTTATCAAATTATATTCAACAGATAAAAATTATGTATATTTTATTAAAATATTTCTAAATTTTTTTTTTAAATTTCGAAGAAATATAATATAAAATGTAAGTTCAGATAATCCTACTTATTATATGTTTAATCTGTTTTAAGTTGAAAACTATACGAACAGCAAATTAACTGAACATATAATAAAACCTATAGATTTTTCTATAACTATTGTTTGTTTTTTTTTTTAATTTTTAATTTGTTCTTCAACAAAAATATTTCATTCAATAATGGTTCAGTTTATGGAAATGATTTCATGGTATAAAAAATATAAAATGAAAATAATTCGTATAAATAATATTTTCGAAACTAACTTTGATTACGTATAAGAACATTTATTTCGAGTGATTTAGTTAGTACCACGTATTTTTAAAAAAATACCCATTTGGTAGTATGTTGGTATCAAATTCATCTTTTAAATAATGAAAAACTAATCTGATTTTATTCCCATTTTAAATTTTCTTACTCTATGGTTTGCTTCATTTTAACGAGATTATCTAAGTTAAAATGAAACAAGTTTATCGTTTTATATTAATGGAATGGTAGCATATAAATATAATAAAGCATATTATTTTGTGAAAACTGTTTTCGTTGTAATTTTCGTTCATAAAACCGAGATTAATGTAAGGTTTATTCGCTGTAAAAGTGTTAATTTATTATATACTGCAATAAAAAAGTAAAATGAAAATTATGAAATAAAAATTTGTACCGTTTATAATTTGATACGGATGAAATACACAGTATATTTTTCTCCACCAACATTTTCATTTCGGTAAAAAATAAAATTAAAAAATAACGTAAAAACCAAATGGCTTTAAAGGAAGAAAGAATCATTACGAATATTCCTTTAAACATGTTTATTGAAAGTGATTATGTATGATTTATTAGAAAATTTAATGAATCGTCAGACAATATTAAAATTACACGTGCCTGTAACCCTCAAAAACGGGAGTAATTATATTGATGCAGATAAAATTATGACCTGTTTGTATGAACCATCCTGATTACCTTTGGTTTGTGCGAATTTTTACGCTTCTTTTTTTTAACGGAATTTATCGACGATTTATAGGGTAAGTTGAGCTTTTGTAAATTATCATTATGCATAATAATTCAACAGAATACTGTTATAAATCGTCTGATATAATTTCGTTGGATAGTAACAGTAAGTTATTACCACATAAAACTGATCTTAATCCGGATAATCGAGTTTTATATATACAAAAATGTAGTATTTCAGCGATGTAAGATAAATTTGTGTAATCATTTTGCTTTTGTTTTTAATGCATCCTTCTTTTATTTACGTACATAAGCTCTGTACTCTGTATACTGTACACCTGAAGCACGTGTTTTGTTTTAATTAACAGTAGTAATGTTCACGCTTAATTTAATTAATTAAACGGGTATGTTTTCCATTAATTCTATTAACCTTTACATTAAATCCGCTATTCAACAACCCTCCGTAATTTTTCTTTTTTTCTTATCATTTCATCGGAAGATCCTTCACGTACCACTAGTTATGATGTCAGCTTGTGTACAATATTCCTGCCTGGCTGTAACAATAAACTACACGCGCCTACACCACCTACTCACATTTATTTCTTTTCCTTCTTTGTTCTCTCGCTGTGTCTCTCTTCTTTTTTCCTATCTTTCTCAGTTAGTTAGTTTTTTCTTTTGTCGCGTGCGTTACTGCTATACATGTATTTATAACTTTTTGCTTCACTTTTACTTTTTTCGTATTTAAAAGTTTTGAAAATATTCTTCTACAATCAGAGTCTGCTTCTGTAGTAACATTCCGCTTTTTCATTTTCTTCTACTATCGTTTCACTAAGCGTATCGTTTGAAAGGTTTTTCTGAATATTAAAAATATTTAAAAGTAATTTTTAAGAAATATAAGTTTGTACTGATTATTACACCGGTCTTATTATATCTTTGCTGATAATTTTGAATATTAATAACTCGCTTCATTAAAACGGTAAAAGATTGTGAATAGTTTTATTTTATTCTTTAATAACTTTTCATTTAAATACATAATTTCTTCCAGTTAGCAAAAATTATTTTTTATTTAAAAACTAAAAAAATGATATCTTTTTCTTGAATGGTTTTTTACTTGATGAAGAAAATTCGGAAACTAAAGTTTTATAATTTAAATAAAAATTGAATTTCGTAAATTTTCGAAAATTTTTTTAAAAGTTTTTACTCATAGTTAATTACAATAAGTAAATGTAGGCCAAAAAAGTGTATTAAGATTTATAAGAATTTTCAGGTAAAAAACTCGAACCATCGTTATGGAAACAAAACTACGCAAAATTTTTCGCTAGTCGTAACTCGAAAAAAAAACGTTTCTAGACATATATATTTCTTTATCTTCACCAATAGAACATATATTTCTTCGTACGATACACAGAATGAACGGAGAATGTAACAAACTTTCAGGACATGTTCTACTGATGAAAATAAAGAAGAAGTTTATACATATGTAGGTGCGGAAACGCTTCGTCAGCAAGTGTCGGCTGACGAAAGATTTTGCCCTGATTTCTGCGCTTTCGGTAAAATTAAACCGGATGGTCATTCTTGAAACCGAAATTACGAAGGTAATTTTAGTGTTTTTGTATGAAATCTGATCTGAAAAACTAAAAAAATAAGGTCCCAGAAAATTATTCGGTTTTCTATAAACGCTGTTTTTAGAATGATTGATGAAAATTAAACCGAAATTTAATTTCGAGCTTTTATTTCTACAGTAGTCACCTTGAACATACATTTAGATTAACTACTTTCATTTTTTAGTTCCTCAGTAAAATGTGGTTTGTCCAATTCTGCGAAATTAACGGTTGTCCCGGCTTTGATTACATCATTTGAAGCGAATCTTAGCCCGGCTTACTATTCTTTCAAGTTTGGGAAACGGAAGTAATCGCCGGAAGCTAAATACGCCCATGAGGAAGGCTTCCAAGCATAGCTCATGGAATCTTGCAGAGACAATCCGAAAAGTGTCAGCAGGCGCATTATTGTAGTGAAAGAACACTTTCTTTTTAGCCAGATATGTACCCTTAGCCAGAATAGTACCCTTCAATCGGTCCAATAGTGAATCATGATACCCCCTGCTAATTGTCCTTCCTTCTTCCAGGCAGTCTATGAGTACCACGAGAATCCCAAAAAACTTCACATGTTTTACTGCACATGGAACCGTTTTTATTCTTTCTTTGGCGCACTCTCATCTGCTCTCACCCACTGTTTAATTGCTGGCGTTACATCTTATTATATGTCGAAGAAATTCAGTGGATTTGCCTTTAAGTAAGTCTTTCACCTTGGAGAAGCGTTCACTAGAATGAATTCGTTTTCGGTCTACTGTTAACGAACGCGACACCAATAAAGTAGAAAGCTTTTCATGACCAAAATAGCGTGTAAAATGTAGCGGATAAATCTGTCGAGATGTTTACAATTTCGGCAAGTTTGTGTATCTTTATTCGGCGATCATTTAATACGGCACCGTGGATATTTGTGACGATTTCTTTGGTCGTAGTGGTTTTTTGACGTCCTGAGCGTTCATCTTGAATGGATATACAACTTTTTAATTCAGTAATCCACTTTTTAATAGTTGAAAACTAAGAATCGTTTAAAATGGAACCTAATTCTTTTTGTATGTCTGTTGTAGGTTAAAACTTTTAAAATGAAGTACAGCACGAACTTCAGTTTAACCATTTTTTTTTTTGTTGGATATTGTTAAAAACTTGTTTGCTTTAATCGATCGCCTCTAACAAGCAATTAAACGTACACTCTCATCTGAATCTTTACAACACGCCATCTTAAGGATGACGACAAATATCATAGCTGTCATTTCTGTGTCAGTCCGAGAACACTCCGAACGGCCCTAGTATATTAACATTCTAAGATTAGCATAGAATATAGAAGAATTTAGATGGGCTTAAAACTGTGATTTCTGATCTTGAAAAGTGATTTGATTGGTATGATTTTTTCAATTACGTAAAATTTTAAATATGATTAAGTTATTAAACAGGTTTACTACTCCCATCCGGTCCTTTTAAAAATTAATTTGAAAGTATGTTGATTTAATTTATCCATATTACTGAAATTCAGTGTATTATGGTTTCATTTATTTAAATTATATGTATTGCATTGTGTTTGTTCTTTTATTTAATAAAAAATAAAAATAAATGTATTTAAAAAAAGATAGATATTGTTGGATGATGATGTCGGATATATTTTAAGTCCAGGGCTATGAACTTCTAATCTTACACGACAAACGTGATATCCTGTTTTAGTTGTGATTAAATTGAAATATCATGTGACATTATGTTAACATGGCAGACTTACGTACTGTACAGGAAGTATGGTGTAATGTTTTTAACATACACAATTAATTTTTTTCCTCTTTTTGAAGCTTTCTAATTATTGTAGTTTAATTATTGTTACTATTTCATTATGAATTATCATTTTTTTATTTTTTTTTTTTTAAATTAATATGTTGGTTTTTCCTTAATATCTTATAATAAAAAAAAAAATAATTAAAATAACCAGCTATTATTTTCTCCTTATTTCTTTTCGCGTAAATTCCTACATATTGGACACATTATTTTTAATTATTATTCCCATACAAGAGTATTGTATCGATTGGGTTAAGGAATTTTAAAGTAAAATAATATTTTCAAAAAATCTTTTTTGGCTGATGACTAATTTATTAAACGTCGAGTGCATGAAAATATGAAATGGAAATTTGTAGCGTATAAAAAATACTGTAACAAGATCGGTATAACGGACCTGAGTAACAGATTCCTACCGATTAAGAAGAGAGTAGTAAAAATATAATAATGGGACGAATCCGGAAAGGGGCTAAGAGGAACCCTTTCAGTAATGGTAACAGGTCCATTTAACAATCATATTTTCTAATACTGCCTACTGACACAACTAAACAGATGTTCTTCCGTGAGAAGAGTTACCGGACCCAGGTTAGAAATGCATGGGAACAATCGTTCGATCGTTCTCACGCTCAACTGGGGTCTGGTCCGGCAGGTAAAGAAGATAGTAGTATAAATACTCCGGGGAAGAAGAGTTGAAATCAGTTCTGCGAAATTAGTCTAAGCGAAACGTTACGATGTCAGTCTGCGAGACAAGAGTCCGCGAGATGTCAATCAGCAAGAGTATTCTGCGAGGAAGACAGTGAAGAAGCGAATTTTTAGCGAATTAAGTTCTTGACGCGATTAAGGTGTAGTCACAAGTAATTCCAGTACACGAAATCAAGAAATGGTTGCGTGAGTTACTGTAAGACTATAAGCGAAAGAGATAATGTACTAAATTTCATTCATAAACTGTTAGGGTAGTTTTATTTGTGAACAGCAAAGGTATTTGCAATTAAAGAACTTCATACTTGTCTTATCTATTGTACTATTGTTGTTAATACAAGACTAGTGGTTAAAAGTGTTAAGACTAGCGCTCATGCTAATGTCTTTTGTCGATAGCAATGAATTCTACTTTTCCATTCTATTTATGTGTGAATAAATCCTGACGAGTACTTTACATTCTATTTTGTATGTAATCTCTGTTTTGGTTGTGATAACTACGATTATTCGTTACTGACATTTAATATTGTTATTGTTTACTGTTGCCATTATTGTCTTATTCTAATTATTATGAGATTTTTATTATTGTCTGTTATCATTATTATTTCTATTATTCTGATTATTATTGTGGTAATTACTATACGTTTTATTATTGTCGTTTACTATTATTATTACCATTGCTATTATTATTAATGATTTATCTTATTTTACTTATGTTTTTAAACAATAAATAGTAATTACATAAACTTTTTCATTTGTCAATCTCTCAATATTCTGATCGAGCCGCGAACACACGACAATACTATGCTTGACGGATTCGAACCTGGAACCTTCCGGATGAAAGGCTGAGGGATATTACTTTGTCACGAAGATCGACAAAGGTGCAATACTTCGAAAGGTATAACCAAAGTACAATCATTTTTTCCCTAAGAATTATTGCCCTTGAATTATTGAAATTTAAAGAAAAAATATTTTTTCATAATTAAACAAAGATCTGTTTTTAATGAAGTTTTATTAATTTCACAACTTTATAAATGTACTATATGTAAAAATAATACGAGTTGCTTTTTTAAACAGCAGTAATCTATTATGGTATTATTAAAATTAAACACATACAGTATAATTTATATTTCATCGTAAGTTTTGCGGGTTATTAGATTTTTATTACATATATATTATCTGGTAAAAACGTTTTGTAAGTACTTTTTGTATTTGACCTGAAAAACAGAAATGTTTACTTTAATTAGGCATTGTTTACTTTTTACGTTAAACAACATTTTTAAGACAACATGATCAAATTATAGTTACCCTCCCCCCCCCCCCCCACAGACGTAAACTATTGTAAAACTTTGCAGATCCTTTTCCTCTTGTTCAAATGCATGCTCGTGGACACACACACCCGCACAGTCATAAAATATATTAATAATTCGTTTTTATATATTTATAAACAAATTTTAAATATGTTTGTAATATAAATTCTTAGAAAACAGTTAACCATTTTAATTAATGTAATAATTTTAAAAATGATGATGTCATTTTAGTAGAAAATATTGGTAATTTCATTTCAAACATAGTTTTTTGAAAACGAAAACTTTTTAAATTTCACCGAATTGCCGCTACAGTAACACAGCGCTTGTCTCAGCTTTTTCAGTAACAAATTAATTGATGTAAAACTAATTATGATTTTTTTTCATGACGCAAAGTAATCACTACTCTCGCCGTTTTGGTGTAGAATATAATAACAAAGGACAGTCCTGTAATAGGTAAAGCTTTTGATCTTCAGTTTTTTGAATAAATACTTATGTCGAGATCATCTAAGGACAAAAAATAGGGTTCAGTTCTGTAATTACGGTTATTTTCGTGTTAGTTAACTCTCATAATAATTTTTTAACGCCAAAATTATAAATCATGAAATTTGTATGGTGACTCATGTGTATGGGGAAATGCAAATATCTTTTGTTTGAAAATCGAACCTGGGGTAGCGTAGTTCCTCTTTAACCCATGACTACTATCTCAAAGTTGGTGTATTGTGGTAACCGGGTCATCAAAATTGGAAATCGGAGGAGTTTTGAAAACTGTTTCGTAGTAAAGTTATAAATATATATTTTTTTAATTTCCCTATTATACACCCAAAAATAAAACATCGAAGAAAATGATGGTTGACGTTTTTGAGACCAGTCATTAATATATCGGCCCAATTTTATAAAATATATATATAAAATATTATATATATTGGCACAATTTTTAAGACTATTACTAGTAATTAAAAAAAAAAATGTAAAAAATTCTGTAAACGCTTCTCTTTCAAATGAAAACAAAATTATTTAAATATTAAAAATTTTATTAACTTTAAAATATATTTAGAGTGGTGAAAAAAGGTCGTAGCTTTCCTCTTGAGTCTCAAAGGTAGGAGGTAATTTTAAAAATATATATTTACAATTATTCACTTTTTAAAAACTACTTCAACAATTTTTTTTTAAATTTTTTCATAATTAAAAAAGATATATATATAATAAAAATAACTGTTTAAAATAAGTATGATTTAAAAATGTTAATAAAAATCTTAAACTTCATCATTTGAGTAAGAATTATACAAAGAATTATTATATACAAACACAAAGCCATCTGTACCAAATCAGCCATTTACTTTGGCTGGTTGCAATATTGCTGAATTCAACCCAATTAGGTCAGATCCGATAGTCCGATGAACTAGATTTATAAGTGAAGATTACAGTAGGTCTGGTAATGTGCTAGGACTGGATGATAGGTCTGATAATAGGTGTGGTAAATCTAGGTACTATATAAGATATCCCTCTTTCTCTCACGTACATGTACGCGTGTGTGTTGAAAAATTCTCAGTTAAACTTCATTACTGTAGACTGAAAAATATACGATTATCTCTAATTAAAAAAAAAAAATTAATCTTAACAACTCTAGGCATTTGAAACTCTCAGTTAAAGCTATTGTTAACTGGAAACCATTTTATTCCGCCTTTCTTTAATACGAATTTCTAAGATTCTATCGGAAAATCTCCTTTCCTGTCTCAACTTCATCCAGATAAGGCTTCATTTTACTTTCTCTTTTATTCTTCAGTATTTAGATAAAATTTATTTCGCATATTATCTGCGACTAAATTTTTATTAGCCCTATCAGATTATCGTTAAAAATATATCATGCAATCGTAGTGTTGATAATTTAGATTACTATATTTTTTTGTGATACATAATTTCCATGTTCATTTGGAATCGAACGTAGGTCTACGATTTAGCAATTACTAACGGTTAACGAAGTAAATCGACATTATTTACTTTATGTAATTTTAAACGATGGTAAAAGTAAATAAAGTTGTTGGAAAATACAATTATAAATCTCACGTTCAAGTAACCCTAATAGCTGGTGGTAGCTGTCTAAAATGAATATTATGAAGTAAAACACGTATTTTTATTTGACAGATGTTAGAAAATTGGTTTTCGTTTGTTTAAACGAAGAAAATAAAATCTTTCTTTATTACTGTAATTCAGTCCAGTCCAGAAGGAAGGAAGCGTGTGTCGGGTTCGTGAACGACCATTTCATAAATTGAATATCTGAATTATTGTTTATATACGTACGTATTGTTGGTCTCTCGTTATGTATTTACAAAACAAAAAAAACTACATCGGAATGTCAGAGAGTTAAAGCAAAAATTTCTCCCTACCTTCTTTTGAGTTGTTCTTTTAATACTTTTAATCTATTAGCGACTGAAGTTGTCGTGTTGTTTTTATTTTTTTCTTTACCGTAAGTCTTTCTTATGTTTCTTTCATACACTTACTTTTTTCTTCTCTGTTTGTTGATGTCATTTTCATTTTTTGTTTTGACTTAAAAATGTAATAAACAAACATAATAATATCCACTTCCACACACACCTATTTTAATTTATTACTTTACAGTCTAGACGAAACATATTAAGTTACGGTGCAATGATTTCATGTACCGATTTATTGACTGCTTGATTCTTTATTACAATATTTTTTTTCATTATACATTCTGTAAAGCAGATATATTTAATTATTTACGCATAATAAATAAATAATTATATTACAGTCACTTGTTATGGTGTGATGATTGTTTAAATTTCTTCAGGTTCATTTTTATTTTCCCGGTTATAGCTGATTTGCTGATAAATACAGCTATAGCTACAAAGGGAAGTTATACAATTCAGTTTGTAGTTCTGATATTGGGTTTTTTGCGAATGTCAAAAACAAAAACCTAAAGTAATTTCCGGAAGATGTATGTGCGTACGTGTGTTAGCCTGTGTTTTTATTAATATTCCCTAAATGGCTCAACATAAATTTATTGAAGATGGCTCAAAAAAGTTCTATACGGGGTTCATTGATGTAAATAGATTTTGAAAGAAATTATAAATGTAGGAGGGGTAGTTTTTGCCATTTTGAATTTTTTATTTTTTGTCTAGTGGTGATAGAAAATTAAGTTTAGTTCGATCAAAGTACTTATTAAGTAACTGTAAAGTTTTAAGTCAGTTATAAAGTTATAACGTTATTTCTAAACATTTTTCACTTTATTTCAAAAACCCGCTGACTATAAAAGTTTAAATTTGACTAAACATATATCAGTTTTGGCCTAAATCTTGACCCCATTGAACAAAGGGGTATCACGGTCCTCTTTTTTATTTTATTTATTTTAATTTTATTTTTTCCCGGGTCAATAGTGTTGGGGTTAACTCAGGTCATCAGAATAAACAAAAAACTTCATGTAGATATAGTTTTTATCTCGCTGTTTTTCCCTCTGTTAGCCATTTTGTGTTTTTTCAATACAAATTTGTACATTAAGAACAGATCCAGACATTTTAACGAAATTTGGTATATATATATATACCCAACGTCATTTCTTCAAAATAAGTATGTTAGAAAATTTTACTTTTTAAATGTCCAATAAGGCTGCCGTAAAATTGACTTTTTTTTGTTCGTCCGGACCACTAAGGATCACGTTTGCATAATACTTTTGAACATCTTTTGTTTTCCCAATAATTTTTCATTTTTTCATTCTGTTGTTTTTTCCCCGATCTACTTTCTTCCTATACTCCTCTTATCCTTCTTCTCTGGAAATTTAGATTCTTTGATTAATTTTCTAAATTAGTTATTTATCATGTTTCTTTGGAGATTTTTAAAGTTTTAAGATCGTTTTTTACTTCTTTAAACCAACTAGTTTTAGTAATTCTAATGTTATAAAAGTTAATATATGTTTTGTTAAATTGTTTTTGATCATTCTGTATAAGTACCCATAAAATTGTAATCTTCTTCTCCGGACGGATACTTTTATATTTTTTGTATTTTTATAAGTTACCGTTTCACTTTTTAGTTATAAATTCCGTTTTGGTAATCGGATCCTTATATGTTTCTTAAAATCCTGTTTTCTATTTTAAAAAGTCTTTATTCGAAAAAATTTGCAAACACCAACGGCATGTTGCCTTCCGAAAAATTGCTCTTTTGTAATGTCGAAATTTAGCATTATGAAAAATCGATTTTTTATTATATAGATTAGAAAAAATCTGATATGGACACCATATATGACTTCCTTGTACGCCTATTAAATTACATATATACATATTTTTTATAAATGAAAAGTACATAAAACTGTATTTCACTAATTACTTCTGATATTTTTTTGATATTATTGAATTATTTATTGTAATTTTTTTTTTTAGAATCGGAGGTTAATAATTATTAATAAATCAATATATTTAAATGAGAAAAAACAGCTAAAAAACATATGTATATGTATAAGACACATCGGATTCGAACCGATGTGTCTTCCCTTTGTAAGATCAAATATCTCATTAATTAAAATTTCATTTGGTTGTAACTCTGGAACCAGTGAAAATAATTACCACTTATAATATATTGTTGAAAAGCTCTCAATGAGGGCAATAAGGCCTAATTACTGCAGTTAAGAAAATGTCCAAAATCCAATCTTTTGGGGGCTTTTTTGGACACTTTTGGTCTAGTCGATTGCAATCAAAAGAGGAGGTGCTCAATTAGATGTTACAACAGTCCTAAACCAAAAATTTCAACATCCTACGGCTAATCGTTTTTAGTTATGCGAGATACAAACGTACGTACAGACGTCACGCCGAAACTAGTCAAAATGGATTCAGGGATGCTCAAAATGGATATTTCCGTTTAAATTTGAAACCGACATTTTTCGCGATCACAATACTACCTTTACTAAGTACAAGGAAGTAAAAAGGCGCCGTGAAAATGTTACATGTTTTAGGTTTTATTACACATGATTTTGCTAAATGTTTTTGCCAGTTGTAACTAAATAACGTTCAAGAATTTAGCATACTAACAGCAACAAATACTTTTACAACGAAATATTGATAACAGGTTGTTGGCTTGGGGACGCCATCTTCTTCATTTTATCTTATATGTGCTTATGTGAGGTTGCGTTAATTTACGGGCCAACTGCTGCTATTGGCGCAGAGCGGACCACGTGGTGCGCCGGGCGGCTGCGCGCAGCCGAATCTCTCCTGCTCCCTGTGTTCTATTAGTCTTTATTTCGTACAATCCGCTGTAACGTATTTTAAATAATTCGTTAATTAAAGAATCCTTATTTTTAATGCTAAATATTAATCAATAATAATCCCTTTCTTTTATTAATGAGTTTGAATAATAATTATAAAAAATAATTCATTTAAAATTAATGAATAATATTACATAATAAATTCTAATACATGCATTATAAATAAAATATAAAATGATATAAATAAAAATAATCTACGCTTAGAAATTAAATTAAATAATCTGTAAATTAATTCACAACGGACTGCTTCTAGCTTGTAAAATTTACCCGTTTCTTGAATTGTGATTTTTTAACACATGAAGCGCTTCATTCAAAATAAAGAGCACAGGGAGCGGGAGAGAGACGGCTGCGCGCAACCGCCCGGCGCACCATATAGTCTACTCTTTGCCAGTAGCAGGTAAAATAAAAATGTGAGCACATACAGTAAACAAACCAGTGCACCATGCTTTTTTATTGGAGAGATTTCGTGTTAAGTTGAACGGTAACGCCATTTTCTGCGTTCGTTCTATAAGCGCTTCCTTTACTAGAGCTTTTGGCGTTTTTACTTCTCCGAGATATTTAAACTTTGATACGCTTTAATTTCCTGATTTTCGAGAATTTTTAGCCTTTGTAATGTTTTTTGTCGTTGAAGAACCATTGTTTTTTTTCAAATAAGTTTGTAAGCCTATTTTATTAGCACATTCGCTTAATTTATGGACTTTAATTCGAGACTCGTCCATGTCTTTTGTATGGACGAGGCTCGAAAATTAACTTTATTTATTAAAAATTAACTTTATTGATTAAAACTTTTTAATTATTAATGGTTCCGTAAATATTAATTTAGAATAATATATGTTATTACATAAATCTTTAAGCGTTTAATTGTGAAGCGACACATCATTTATCAAAATCGATGGATAATGAACTGCAATATGGCTGAATATGAACGCAAAAATTATTCGTGAAAAAACGCATATAATTGTCTGACTGCATAATTTTCAGTTTTCACCACCACCACCACCCAGACAATTGGGTAATATGGTACCTGATCTCACATTTATTATTTATTAGTTTTCTCCTAATATGATATTTTTTTCTTTTTTTTATTGTCGCACGATATTTAATTAAAATAGTCCTTTAAGGGAAATATAGAACGGGTTATTAATTTTTACATGAAGTACATGGCTAACATTCGTTACCAGCTAGTGAAATGTTGCCAGAACCTTTAGAAGAAGGGTAATATTTGAATTATAGGTAAATATAGCTATAATACAAATTATACCATACGCATAATAAATAAATCTTTAGAAACCGATTTCTAAAACGTTTTCTGTTCACTAAAATCACCAGAATAATTTCTTGTATGAAATAAAAAATAATTATCTAAATCGAATGATTTAATGAAGAAATAAGGTCGGAAAAAAAAGAAAAAAACAAAAAAAACTGACGGATCAGATTTTAAGAACGTTTTTTATTATTTTTTTAAATCTGTTAAAGAAGTACGAGTGTCCTTTGACAGTATTGTGTTTGTTATAACATTTAAGAAACTATAAAACACTTAATTCAAATAAATTTGGAAAAGAAATAACCTATTCATAAAAACTTCTATTTAAATAGTGACCTACATATTTTAAAAATTGTTTATATAAAGTTTATATTAAAAAACATATTTTTTTTTACATTAAAACCTGATCATTAATTTTTTCCGTTTATTCTAACCATATTCTCGTAGGAGGTGGGCAGGGCTTCCCGTCAATATTTAAAATGAAGGTATTAAATTTCTTCAGAGTTATGCTTATCCATTCTTGCGTGATGCGTAAACAAATTGACAGACTAAGATAATCAGTACGTTTATTTTAAAATTTGTATAAATTATAAGATATAATTTAAAAAAAATAGATGTTTTATGCCATATACAAAAACACGTACACTTTATCTAAAAGTTTTTATATAGATTAGACTGTAAAGTTATCTACGAAAGCAGTGGGTAGAATGTTATAATATTAGGCAGTAAAGAACACAGCATTTCCTATTTCTCTTCTAGGGTACACCAAACCGACAACATAACATAACAATAAGAAATAGCCGTAAATCCGTTAAGAGCATCATCGGGGTTGCTTTCTCTGCCCTTTAGATTTTATGAGAAGTCCCCTTTTAAAGCCCACGACAAAGTTACTTCGCTTCAATTCAAATGTAAATACTGTACTACCAGAAAGCAGCTTCACGAACACAAATACACATACGCGTACCGCTTTAAGGCGATAATGACTACAGCATTACCCTTCGTCTCACTTTTCCTTCCATTTTCCTTACAGTACTGGATGGACTTTTGGCGTTCGAATCCCTTCCTAATTTCCCTTAGTTACTCCCTCCTGTCTTCTTCGTCATCTGTTTAGGGAACATTACCGGAGGTTAAAGGAAGTGATATAAATATCCAAAGCGTGATAACACTAATGGGCGGTTATACGCATAACTGCTTTCAAACAATGATTCTGCCATTAACTAAATTCCTATTGTTTTAAAATTATTCTATATTCTGAAATTAACCCTTTATATTACTTTTATTAAGACGTTAATAAATCACGGGACGACTGTTTTACTGTAGTTTTTATATTACTTCTTTGTAAACTTTTATTATTATTTATATACACATGTCTTATACATTATTAAAGACTATACTTCAAGAGAAGATAATACTTCTTGATAATTCAGTTTTTAAAACGGGCTGAATTGGTCAGTTGTTAATTCAGTTGATTTTCGTCATAATCAGTTTTTGTTAAGTAAATCCTATTCAACTAACGGGAAGGGTTTTTAAAAGGTCTAGATTTTCCGGACAGGCACTTCAGCCCGTTAAGCTTGCTGTCCAACCATGAATAAAAAACAGTCATTTGCAATACACCTTCCTACCAGATATTAAATATGCATTGGTTCTTCTCCAGGCTCTGTCAACCTTAGAATGGAGAATAAGATCAGATCTGCATTCACAGAACTGATAATGGAGAAAAAAGCAAAGATAAGGAAAATGGTAGTGATACCTTTATTTAGATTTTATTCTGGATCCTGAAATATCATGGAAAAATTTAATTATCTATCATAGAATAGATCTGGGTAGATTACCGTTTTCCCAGCATCCATAATTGAATACTAATAATCAGCGGTAACATAGACATTTTAATATATTTTTTAATAACGGAACCTGTCATTTATTTTTGTGCTTGTTCATTCGATAAATATTCAATTCATTCGGCTCCCCCTCTCCCCCAAATAGATAGTTGCATTGGCTGTAGAGGTCATTCTCAATAATGTATTCATACTATCTTCTATAATAGTCATCAGATTTATACCTACCGATCCAAAAATGTAGAAAAAGAGATCAAGACTAGGAAAACAGCTGAGTGGGATATTTTTACTTGGACATAATACTGGATCTTGAACTATAATTGTCATAACAGCGTTTATTATTATCGATCTATAATTGATTACATTTTTTACCTAATATCATTTTTTATGTGTATTGAGATTTTAATTGTAAGATTATACTCTTATCTTAATATTGTGTTGAAGCAATTACAATTTAGTTATTTACCGGTTTTGAGTCGAATACTTTAAAGATTATTATTATTCAAAATCCAAAGACTAAAAACTGTGCTTGCTGCGACTGCCAACTTACTGTGCACCACATCCTTTTTGATTGTGTCTATTATGCGGCATTGCATCGCAAGTTTAAACTAGAGGATAACCTGCGAAATATGTAAGGGAACATTGAAATGATGTTATCGAATGTCTTAACGATTCGTAAAGGCAGTGCATCTCGATTCAAAAATTTGATTATTCATGTTATTTTTATTGTCTGTTTATACCATTCGGCGTATGTCGGGTTTTAATTTTGTTCTTTTAAGTTACTTTTTTAATGTTGTACTCTCTTTTCGTTTTATTTCGCTTTTAACATTCGTTATGAGCTTTCTCCGTCCTTGTTGTGTTTTTATATTATTATTGTTCAGTTTTTAAATTAATTTTCAATTGTTTCTTTTTAATATGTGTATGTTTACTATATAAATATCGTATTCGGGCGCCGATAACCACACTTTGTTGTGCACCCAGGAAAAAAAATTGACCTTTTATCGCAGCGCTCACCATACATTTATCTATAACTTTTTTTTTTAAATTGTGAAAAATAATCCACTTCATGGTTTTCAGAATTATACTTTTCATTAATAGAAATGTACCAAAAAAAGTAATTTTTTTATGTTGGGTTTTATTAAGGGGTGATATCCTCTTTCAGTTTGTTATCAGTTATGTAACCCTTCTTAAAACCTGGAATATGAAGCTCTAAGATGGCAGAGTTTATATTTTTTGTAGGTTATATTTTGAGGTTTATTGGCATTTTTGACATTATGAGAGTCAAAAGTACTATAAACCTAGACAAACTAGAGTGATATTTGCATGTGCGTAACGGACTGTATGGAATTAATTCGTTTAGGAGCTGCTTGTTCCGTACTCCTGCGTTGTAATAGAAATGGGCTATTAGAACAGAAAACTTTTGTACGATAATGGAAACCAGTTGGTAGACCCTTCAAAATGATATACGAGTACACAGCCAAACAAGTAGAAAGAATTTAAAATAAAAAAAATATGAAACGGGGAATACTTTTCTGAAAATTTTAAGTAAACTATTACGTAACGTATAACGATAATCTGTTAGGTATCAAAAAGTTGTATAAAAACTATTTATATTTTTTTATCTTGAATACTTGGTTGTAACTGGTCATTTTTTTTTTTTTATTGAAAGCAAAAACTTAACAGGAATAGTTAGTTATAAGATTGAAAGGATCATTCAAGTTATAAAAAATGTATTCTTGTAGAGTGTGGTACGATGACAAAGATAGGCAGGTATCATGGATCAAGCGTAATAATCTTGTTCCGTAATAAAGTACAAAGTATATTGTACTAGTAAATAAATAAATACCAACTTACAAGACATGATCACGAACTTTAACCTCGCTCTTTCTTTACGTTGCATATCCTGCAGTGGTTGTTTGCTCGGTATAGTAGGAATTAAAGGTGTATAACTATTATTACTATAGCGAGCAAAATGAACTTCAATAGTCAGGTTCAAGGCCAACGAGTAGAAATGTGAAAATGTCGTTTCTATCCCCACCCACCAATCCCGTCTTTCGTCTATCTTTGTCGACGTTACGTTTTGAATGTGCTTATGAAGTTGAGTCAAGTTGAAGTGAAGGCGATTCGCGTGCCGACCAGCTGTCTGACTTGAGAGTTTGTATGTGCTATTACCAGCTGGTAACTATACACACCACTTGCTCAGTACACACGCGCGCGCGCACGCTGAGTATTTTAACTAGGGAAGAACAGCGACCGACATAACTGAGTTCGACATCATTTCTCATCTAAGTCAGCAATCCTCAACAACACAAAAGACGTTTATGAATTTGACAGTAATGATTTTTTTTATTCTGTGTATTAAGTTACAACTTTTGTTCTTTATTTTATTTTTTTTTTCTCTCTGAATACTTTTCTTTTTGTCTCTATTTTTAACTTTATATTCTATTTCTTTCTTGTCTGAGGGTTTTGTCATGCAAAAAGTAATTTAATCATCGTTGGACTGAAATGACAACGGTAACGTATGAAAGAATAAAAGATTTTTTGAAAAAAATTCTCCCGGGTTTTTTTTGTTTCTTCTTGTAACACAGTGTTTTTTCCTCCGTTTTTCTGCTTTGGTTGCATTCTTTCTATTAGTATGATATTTGAGAAGTTTTATTCGTTCTCTTGTATGCTGCATGAGTTCTTTTGCATCGTCCGGCTTTTACATGTTCGAACGCGCGTAGTGTATATACGTGCTTGTGCTTGTGTACACACACATCCATTCTTTCTGAATTATCTTACCTTGAAACATCGGTATCGGTATTTTACCGTTAATGGTAAAAGGGGTTGTTTAAAAACATGCTAGAACAGAATTTTAATCGTGTTATTATTTATTATTCTATTTTGTAAATCTTCTAAAGGTTTAGTTTTTTTTTTTATCTTTAAATAAAACGGTTTGGTGTATATTACATATGATAAAAAGAAAAAAACAAGTATATTGAATGCAGAGGTAACCGATTGTAAATTGTTTACAAATTTTGGATTGCAAATTTTTTTTTTTTATAAAAAAAGTGGTTCATTCACTTTTGGTGAAATATTAATAATTATAATACTTTTTTCAATATATTTTTTCATTAAGCAATTATTTATTATTATTTAATTACTCTGTTGTATTTTTCTAAAAATTAAAATATTCTATTATTGAATTTTTTTGAAAAAGATTCATGCGATTTTGAAAAAAAATTAATGTATTTACTCTTATTTAGAACATTAAGTGTTAATAAAATCTCATCATTTGCTAGAAAAATCATAATATTTATATATATATATATATATATATATATATATATATATATATATAAAATCATTAAATTGATGGTTATTTTAGAAGTTTATCTTCGAAATGGTATTTTCGCGAGCTGATCTGAAGCAATGTACAAAATTGCAATGTATCAGTGAAGAAAGGGGTACATTAAACTGTTACATTTTTTGAAACGCTGTAAAAATAGATTTCTAGTCATGTACTAAAGCCTTTATTTAAAATTAATTCCTAAAATCGCTTTTAATTTTGTATTTTATAACTATTTGATCGAATTTAAGTAATGATAATAATAAAATGATTAATATCTAGAAATTTTATGGCGTATTTGAAACAAAAATCTGTCAAAGGCGCAGGCAGGAAAGTTATACAACACTTTTCCAACTTCCTTTATTAATATTTTACGTAGAAAAAAACATTATTTTGTTTTTGTTTAACAAAAAAACTGAAAACTCTTCACTTTTGAATATTAATATAATACAATATACGTGTAATAT
Organism: Lycorma delicatula; assembly: GCF_047948215.1. Taxonomy (NCBI): domain Eukaryota; kingdom Metazoa; phylum Arthropoda; class Insecta; order Hemiptera; family Fulgoridae; genus Lycorma; species Lycorma delicatula. Next base: position 152,009,368 of record NC_134458.1, read on the forward strand.
AATATTAAAAGTGAAGATAGAAAAGTTTTAAAATTAATTATTAAACTTGATATTTCATTGTTTCTATAATAAAAAATTGTTGTTATTATAACCATCAGTTATAATTATAACTTATTCTATCTTATCTTATCAAATCTCATCTGCAACAATGAGATATTGTATTATAATAATAATAATAACAACAAAAAAAATATCTCGAGATGATGTTACAGCTCTTGTATGGTATGAAAATACACTGGTAAATTAGTTATACGTTTACTTTAATGTGATGCGATCCTCTTGTATTCTCCCCTTCTTTTCCTTCTGTATTGTATTCTATCGTGTTTGTTTTTGTGTACCATTGTTTGGCTCTAATTAAATTATTGTTAATGGAAATATGCATTTCACTGTCTAGAATCATTGTTTTAATATGTAATATCAGATTATACTAATATTTCGTTCAAACATCGTGAGATACCGCTTATTAATCGGGTTTTCTTTTTTGTTTATGTTTTTAGAGGGGAAAAAAACGGGTCCAAAAATTAATTAAATTTTTTATTAATAATTGTCAAACAGGGTGATGGTTTATTGAATTAGTAATTATTAAAATAATTTCGGTGATCCGCCGATCTCCCCGGAGAAGTGGTAGCTTTTCATCCTGGAGTCCGGGTTCGAATCCCGGTCAGGGATGTATTTTTCACTCATACACCACAAAAGTTACATTTCCTTGTTTCCACGTACTTCAAAGCTTATCTTATTCTCCTCAATTTTCTTGTCGTTTGATTATTTCTTTTTATATAAAATGAAGTGTATTAAAATGTACTAATTAAATTTTTTTCGAAAACTAATTGACAAAAAATATATCATGGTACTTATAGCACTAAAATACATATATAATGAAGTCATTTTCACACCTCCACAGATACAAAATTGTATCTACATTTGAAGGTAATTATTTAAAACCAATTGAAAATTCTACGATAATAGTTCAAAAAGTCATTCATTATGTTTCTCAAATAGACGTAATATTTCTAATCGCAGAAATACATAAAATTTCCTATAATGATAGTTATAATATTTCTATATCTACAAACCAAATTTTTGGATGTTTTATTACTTGACAAGTTATTTTGGATTGATTTAATTGATCTCGTTTGGAACAAAATCAAACTAAACTGTTTTTTTTTTTTTAATGCTAAGCTGGTCATCATTATTAACTGTTTATTATGCCTACGTGTATTCTAAAGCAAAATATTTTTGGGGGCTTCTCAAAAAGTTAGAAAGAGTTTTCAAGTTACAAGATTAGGTTGTCGGATCTTTTTTTTGGTGTCAATAAGTATGAATCATGTAGATCTACGTTACAAAGGATTAAAAATATTAATTTTTTTTTTTGTAATCATATATATATATATATATATATATATATATAAATAACTCAGGTCAACAAGAGCTGATATATTTCAATGTATACATTAACCTCAACCAATTTTTTGATTTGAATTACAGCCTAGTATGTACTTTAATCTGGAATTTTTAAAAATTGTCAATTTATTACTCTTATTATTCAAAAGTTTATATGTTATGTTCTGAAGAACTGCTAGTTATGAAAAAAAAAACAGCTATACCGGAATTTGATCGTTTTGTGAATGCAGTTCAAAATATTCCTCTATATATGTGAATGAATTCATCATTTGAAGTTTGTTTTCATGTACTTAGTATTTTTGATTGCAGGTTTCATAAACCGAAATGAGTTTTTTAAAACTTATGGTTCTGTTTTAAATTGAACTTGAACTCTCCCCTTTGCATTCATGCCATAATCCATCAAAAATCCGTTAGAAAATATGATTTTCCTTTATTATTCATCTTTTAATGTAAACATTTCCGGTTTAACAACTTTAACGACTTTAATAAAATATTGTTTCAGTATAAACAGCCAAGTTACTTAATAATTTGTTTGATAACTAAAACCTTTCATTTAGAAGTACTTCGTATGGTAATATAAAATACGGTTTAAATAAGGTATAGGGCCATAAAAATTTCCACTTAAAAGAATCTTTGGTGAATTTATTATACAAAATAATGTTAGAAATAATTTTCTTCTACAATATATGTTTTTTATTGAATATTGGGTAATAAGATTTTGATTCTAGTAGTTTATTTTTCTTGGTGATAGTTATTGAATTTTACATTTCCTGACGTTATAGCTCGCTAGGGCTGTGCTGTAAGAAGACAAGTATGGTAATCAGTTAAAAATGGGGTATGGAATTTTTTTTGCATTTCTCTACGTTTCATGATACAGGGACCCCGAAAAATAATGGAGGAAAATGGTTATATGTACGTATATACGTGTGTTAGTGTGTTTCAAGTTTTATAACTTTTAACTAGGTAAACCGATTTTAATGAAATTTGGTATAAAAACTCGTGTATATCGGGCAATTTGTTGTTAAACGTTGGGGGTCAATATCTCCAGGGGGTGGAGTAGATAGTTTTTTGGAAGTCAATGTTCTCAAAATTTTGCTAACATAATCTCATTTTATATTAAGCTCAGTACATGCTTACATGCTTATCTTAGCATTTAAAAGAAAAATATTGCCCCAAAATTTCCCCTTCCTCAAAAATCAAAAAAAAATTTTATTTTTATTCATTGCATATTTTTTAACCGATTTTTATTTATGTCTTCCTAAACATAGTAGAAATATAAGTGGCCCAAAAGAATTCTCTGTGGGAATATTGGCGTTGAGGGAGCCAATGAAAGTTTAAAAATATCAATTTTTTTTATTTTTATAACTGGTTTTAGTTTTTTTCATATATCATTTTTCCAGATTAAAATAAAATATCAATGCCAGGAACGTATAACAACTTTGTTGGCAGATTTTATTAGGGGGGGGGGGGGGAGATGGAATCGTTATTAACAACAAATTCTATTACAGTATAAAAATTCATGAACAAAAATTCAAAATTTTTCAAACATTGCCGCAATTTATATTAAGTGCTTACTAAGTACGTTCTTATATGTTTACTTTACCATTTAAAAAAAATTGGCCCGCAAATTCTTCCCTCCACCAAAAATTGAAAAAATTATCTTTACTTATTGCATATTTTTTTACCGAAATTTTTACGTCTCCATAGACATAATAAGAGTACAAATGACCCCAAAAAATACTGGGATCAATATTGTGAGTGGGGGAGTCGATTAAAGTTTAAAAATATCGATTTTTTGAATTTTTTAAAACTTCCTTGATTATTTAAACTTTTGATAATAATAATAATAATAATAGTAATAATAATAATATTAAAATAAAATTTCGTCTTATTCAATCCTCCGCCGCCCAAAAAATGTGTCTTAGGTAGTTAAAAATTGTAATTAAAAATGTATAACCAATAAAGTTTTTTATTGGTGTAAATTTTTCAGTGGAATTTTTTTTTAATTTCTTTCGTTAACATAGTAACATTAACAAATATAACATAATAAAACAGTTACAAAATTTTCTTGTAAGATGATATTGTTGGAGGGAATCTCATAAAAATACCGATTTTTTTTAATAAAAAAAATTTATTTTTTGTTTATTTAAACATATAATGATATTTTTACAATAAAATCTCATCATAAATTACCGCTAACCCAGAATAAATTTTATAATTTTGGTAATCTGGTAAATCTTTTCATATAACATTATTTTCCCAGTATATAAGAATAAATAAGCAATTCCATGAAAGTATTTCAAATTTGTTGTCAGTTTTTGATTGGTTTGTTGTTTTTATTCACGAACTAAATGTCTGTATGTATTCAATTTCTATTGATGTAAAAAAAAGAAGAAAATAGGTTAATATCAGGAAAACATCAAAGTTATTTTTTTCTTTTTTCATTTAATGTTGATTTTGATTTTCATCATTATTTATTAGTAATAAAAGTAAGAAATAAAGAAGTCAGCTTTTTATTGAAATTAAAAAAAAAACGGCCAAACGTTTATTGCTTTTTTTCTTGTGAAACTAAAAGTACTTTTGGTAAACATAAAACCGTTTTATTATAGTTTTTTACTCTTTCTTTCGTTATCCTTTAATTTCTTTTCAAATTGAAAAGATGTAAAAAAGATTTTACGTCGTATTTTGTTGGATAACAAAATGAGTTTTCATTTATTCTACATTATTGGGTATTAAATAGTATTTTATATTATTAAATGTTATTTTAAACCTTGTTTTTTCCCTGAAGACTAGTTTTGTGGTTACTTTAACTCATTTATCTGATAACATGTCTGAATAATCGAGTATGTACAATATATATCTGCGCGCTTTGTATGTGAAAATTCACTTTAGATACGTAATATTACAGTTGTCTTTGTAAAAATATATATGTATTGTAAATGTTGCGGTTATACATTAATATTAGCATCCCCGTCGCGGTTTTCCCCGTGCTATATGCGTATAGAACTCAAAAAATTAAAAACAATTACATGTGGGGGCTGTTACTCTAAACGTTATTACATTCACATCTTACCGGATAAAATAGATTAATTTGCATGAATAACAACATTTGAGTAAAATAAAATTTCATAAAAAATGATAAAATTAGGTAACTACGAAAGCTCTGGGTAAATTGTATTTCTTGTATATATTATAATTACCATAACGGATCGTAAGAACGATTAAGTTAAAAATTCTGATGCGACACTACATGACTCCTTTTTTCACCTATTAAATTACATGTACACCTTTTTTTACAATCAGAGGTCAATAATTATTAATAAATCAATTAAAAAAAATCAATATTAAAAAAAAAGTTAAAAAACTAATTAGTTAAAATGTTTGCTTACAAACAGTGGTTAATAATAATTAAGAAATCAATATATTTAAATTAAAAACAAAAAAGGAAATGACGTAGGAAACGATTTCCTTCCCCTTGTAAGATCCAAATATTTCATTAATTAAAATTTTATTGGGCTATAACTCTGGAACCAATGAAAACAAGTACCACTTATGCTATATCGTTGAAAAGCTCTCAATGAGGGCTTATTACTACAGTTACGAAAAAGCCCAATTCCAATTTTTTGGATTTAGGGCTTTTTTTTGGCATTTTTGGTCCAGTCGATTGCAATCAAAAGGGAGGTGAAAAACTAGATTTTACAACAGTCCTAAATCCAAAATTTCAAAATTCTACGGCTAATCGTTATTGAGTTATTACTCAGATACATACATAAGTACGTGCAGACGTCACGCCGAAACTAGTTAAAATGGATTCTGGATGGTGAAAATGGATATTTCCGTTGAAATCTGAAAACCGAAATTTTTCACGATTACAATACTTTCTTGAACTCATACAAGGAAGTAATAACACGTTGTAATCGACCATCACGACCATGTAACACAATATCTGTTGGACCTTTGTCTTCGTCCACTAATAATCTTCCAACAATTGCCTGCGCATTGTATCGGCCTCTTTGTTCGCCTAACGGAATCCAGTCAGCATGAGTAATCGATTTCAAATTGTTTAATTCACTAATAGATCTCGACTCAAGATTATATTTGTAACCCCGTTTGAGACCATTATTTATTGTCTTGCAAAAGTGTTTGCAATGATTCAACGATTTACCGTTTCAAAGTCAAGTTTATATTTGACCTTCCTGATAATTGATCGGTTTCAGACGTAAAATAAATCTGTAAAATTTGGGAATAAACTGATAATCAAAATAAATTTGTCTCTGTGTTTTAAAAGTATGCCTGAGATCCCCTTCTCTTATTTATTTTACTTTAAACGATGTCATTTGAAATTGGCTATTGTATTTTTAGAATTACCTAAAAGATGTTTAAATAAATGATGTGTTCTCAAAATCAAGTTTTTAATGAAATCAGAAGGATATTGAAGTTACTCAAGAACTACTTTGTTCCCGGCATAGAAAAGGCCAGAAGTTTCATAATTCCATTTTTTGGCATTCTATCGGTTAGGTGTTTTAATAATGTTACCTTTTTGAATATCTTTCAAATTAAGATAGTGAATTTAAGGGTGATATCAAAAGCTGATTTTAGATCTAGTTTATATATCGATAGTTAAACTCGATTTTGAGCCCTGCGTATGCGTATACATTGCTATTTAAGTTTTTGAGAACGCTCTGTCGTAGATTTCTGTTATCTACGATCATAAATTCTAGTAGTCCTAGTTCTTCTTACTATCTTCGACCTCGTCGATCTAAGTATTAATACCAGATTGAAAGTCGATTCCATGCCAACTGTGTGTATGACTCGCCCTAATGAAACTTTTTTGTTCAAGATGTAAAAGATACAAAATTCTATATTGCTCACATGAGGAGAGATTCTCGCCGCCAGATTAAACAGACATTAAATATAGTAAATCAGATAGTAACTGTCTGAAGAAGTCGATAATGATATGCACAGTAATCGATATATATAACGACATTAAATTTAGTAAAAGAAGTTTTTATATGATTTATACGCTAATGAGATCTGAACGGTGGTAAACATTCATTGAGTTATAAGAAAGTTGTGGTTAAAATTTCGCAATGATTGGTTCAATAGTTTATGCGCGGTTATTAGGAAACAAACCAAAGGACGTTGTCCCTTTGTATAGTATTAATATAGTGGCACCAAACCTAAATAGTTATTCGACGTAATTATAATGTATATCGTTAAACGAAGTCCAAAAAAAAAAATATTTTTTTGACTATTGTGAGACGTTTTAGATATATATTAATTCTGTATGGTAGCCAGTTCCAACTGTAGGATTAATTCAATTCATAGACTTTTTATATCACCTTATGAGATCATGTTAGCTTTCGAGTGTTTTTTTTGCAGATTTACCCATTTATTCTGAAATTTTTTTCAATTTAATTATTTTGTGTGTGCGATTAAAAATAATAATAAATAAATAAAAAACGTACTTATTAAAAAGAATCTGATGGGGACACCACAAGACTTCCGTTCCGAATTAAAAATTACATACACACATTTTTGCTGCACTTCATTTAAACTTATTTAATTTGAAAGTGAGATACGATCCTCCAATTATTCTTTTAATAAAAGTGGAAGTAACACAATTGCTAAAATATTTGTTTTTATTAACATCAAGTATTTATTGATTTAACAATCTTTTCTGAAATATTAGTTAGAGTAAGTCCCTTTATTACTCTTTAAATAAATGTAAGTCTTATATGTATCCAATACCATGTTTTGTAAATTATTGTGATGTAACCATCAACAGAATGAAAACAAAAACGAAATTGGAGATGACTACTAAATTTTATAGCGATATTTATTAACAAGTAGACTGAAACAAATGCATAAATACAAATAATCAGATGTTTCACCAAATCTGATGTGGACACCGTATGACTTCCTTGTACGCCTGTTAAATTACATATACACATTTTTAAAAGTACATAACATTTTATTTCACTAATAATTTCTGATTATTTTTCATATTTTTTTATTGTTATTATTGAATTATTATTTATTGTAAAACTATTTTTACAATCAGAGGTTAATAATTATTAATAAATCAATATTTTTAAATTAAAAAAAAAAAAACAAAAAGGTTGAAAGGGGAAAAAAGAAAATGAAGTCGCATTCGAACCGATATGGAAGGCTTGTAAGACCCAAATATTTCATTAATTAAAAATTTTATTTGGCTTAATTCTGGAACAAAAAAATACCACTTATGATATATCCTTGAAAATCTCTCAGTGAGGGCTTATTACTGCAGTTATCACCCGAAACTTGTCAAAATGGATTCAGGGATGGTCAAAACGGATATTTCCGTTGAAATCTGAAAACCGAAATTTTTCGCGATCACAATAATTCCTTTCCTTCGTACAAGAAAGCAAAAATAGAACATTTCAGTAATGAAGTATGGCGGTTGAATTAATAGTAGTGAATTTTCTTTAGATTTCAGAAAAACAATTCTTTTTTGGGTAGGAGGGAGAAGACCTAAATATGAAATTACATGGATAGAATGTCAAATATAAAAAAAATGTGTGGTTGTGTGTGTGTGTGTAGGTATGAGCGCGTAGTGTTATTTAATACTTAAATAATATTATTAATTTTTTACTTACGAGTATATTTAGTTGCCAACCTGTTTTTAGTTCATTTTAAGAGTAAATATTTTTCATTATGTTTGACATTTTAACGGAACAGTTAAGTTAAATAGAATGTGTTTTTTGTGACCGTAATTCAGCAGATTGAAAGATTTCACTTCAACATTCTTTTAATTCAGTTTATTGTAAAAAAAAAAAAAAAAAAAAAAAAAATACCACCGTAAAGGTCACTTCAGTAACGAAATACATCTATCGTTTTGTCTATATTAGTTTTTAATATGTGTAATTTCATACCGACAGGTAAATAAATCTGATATAATTTAGTCTGTTGATGAGTAAAAATTTCATAATTTTAAATCAAAATGAAAACCAGTATTTATACTACAGGTATGTAACACTTGTGTAACACATATCATTATGATATATAATTTTTTCTGAAAATAGCGACGATAATTTGTTACTTTATTTGAAACTTTCTTTTTTATTCGTGTGTAATTAGTTTAAATTACCCGACCTGTTCCTCTTATTTATTATTTCTTATCTAGTTCCATAAATAGTGTATAGAAATTCCTACTTTAATCTTCCTTGTGAAAATACAAGCTTCAGGCCTGGCTGGTAGCGGTTAAAGTTTAAATTTATATTCTCGATTTTGTCTTCCGCCCATCATCTGTTGTCTAGTTCTAATTAATAAAATATTCTGTTTAGGCGTGCCTAGGATGTTACAGCTGCATGTAAATTATCGACTAGTGGTAGCTGTAAATTTTCAAGGAATTTTCAGTTTACCTTTTGTTCCCTACCAAGTGAAGTTGCAATACCTCAAAATAAGTTTTGATTAGTTTCACTTACTTTCATAATTATCATCTGCGTAAATACATCGTCTTTATTTATGTATCAGTGCTGTGGAATATTGATGTAATTTTTTTTTTAAACCTCCGAGACCACCATTAGATATTGCGTCAGAGGATGAGATGGATGACAATGTAGAAAATGCCATGCCTGACCGGGATTCAAACCCGGGACCACCAGATGAAAGGATGAGACGCGCCACGGAGGCCGGCAATATTGATATACCTAATGTAACAAAATTATACTCACTCGCTCGCGCGCGTACATATAATTGCACACATACATATAATTCCGTTGATCTTATATTTTTTCTTATATAAAATTAGCTTTAGGTAATTTGGAATAAAATAATAAAGATAATGCTGTAATCGTATTAAAGTGTAAAAAATTAAGAATTAGATGCACTTTTTTAATTCTTGAACTGTTATCATCAGTTCTTAAAAATAATTAGTAAAAATCAATTATCCATTCTCCGAAGCGGAGTGGTAACATCATCGTTCTTCATCCGGAAGGTTCTATTTTCGAATCTCTGTAAGAATTGAAATCTTTCTTGAGATACAAATTTCACATATTGCATACCCGCATATAAGCCTTGGAACTTATATTTGTTAGATGAATATATATATATGATTACGAGGACAAAACATATAAAATAATAATTTAGATTTGTTGTATTTTAAAATAAAGAGTAAGTAAGTCTCCGTTACCATCGAGATTGGTCGTTGATTTCTTCGCGAGGTATGATGGTCTATTATTTTTTGTCACTTGAGCTACTTTTTCGATCGTCTACGTCTTTAAAAAATATTGTTGAAAATTTGTCTCGTAAATATTTTTTACAGTTTGTATAGTCTGACACATTTTTTAAGGTATCGATTCCTCGATTTGTAATTTTTTTTATATAAGTAAGTGTTTTATCCTCCTTTTTTTTGGTCGATTGAATTAGTTTAAACGTAAAAATTAGTAACTACATTTTAAAATACCTAAAACTGACTGGTGTTTTTATGTTATTTTTTAATTATTATTATTAATTTTTTGTCTTATGTTTGTATTTTGTCTCGAAATTTTTTTTTACAACTTATTTGCTCAGTGCTGCAAATTTTTACTTTTTGAAAACTGTTGTTTAAAAAGATACATGATTCATTCCTTAAGAAAAATAAATAAATAAATATATATATATATATATATGTGTGTGTGTGTGTGTGTGTGTGGGTTTATTAAAAAATCAATAGATAACAAGTTAACAAATTTTATTATAATTTTTACCATGCTATTTACAGTTATGCAAAATATTATTAAACATTGAACGAATGGTTTCTTGTTAATATTTCTAAAATTGGAGTAAAACTGTCATATAAATTGTTTTGGATTCTTTATCACTAAACTTGATCTAAAAAAAAACCCAAGTTTTTGAGAAAAGATCTCTTCCATTCAAAGATATCAAATTTCAAAGTTTCTCTTATTGACATAACAGAAAACTAACAGATTTTTTGTATTCTAATTGCAGAAGATATAAAATAAAATTTTTATAAGAATCAAAATTTTCTTTTTTTTCTCGTTTTCCATTTCTTTCCGTTTTATGTCAACTTTTTTAATCCTAAAATAATCGTTCACTAATTTCGTAAGTAATTACCATCTCTGCGGATTGTTTAAGTTATCAATACACAAATCTAATTATTTTTTTAAATTTTTACGATTGCATCTGAACTCTTTCCTGTACCTAACCAATTTTATACCTATTTATTTGCAATTTAATGATAATGAATTTATCCGATTTTAAGATAATTTACTAGTAAATTTTCTCACCCGTAAATTTAATTTATTTCTGAGAAAAATGTACTTCAAAATATCGAAAAATTAACCTATAATAAATTTTAAAAAAACTTTATGAACCAAATCCAAGTTTTTTCGAAAAAAAAATCTTTTTAAATATATTTTAATAAGATTATTTTAAAGTAAGATTTACCCTAGATTTCAGTTAAGATCATCCATGCAATTAAGTATTACTAGTCAAAGTTTCGAAAGCGTAAACATACGAGTATATATATTCTTTCACCAATTGAATTGTGAGTAAAAATAATTATTTTTATTATTATAAGATAGGGTATTTAAATCGCTTTCCCATGTAAGTGAATCAAGTGATATAAGTATAGGGGAAGTAGTTACTTTAATTTTATGCATGTGCATTCATATTAAATCAAAATAGGTTTTTTTACGTTTTGTTGATCATGTTTTTGCAAAGCAAGCTATCCAAATATAACTAATAATATTTTGAAATTATTTTTAATTCAATTGCTGAAGGAAGTGTAAACAGGTTACAAAATTGTCAAACTGCAAAAGTTTTACATTAACTTTAACAATCTCAATCATATTTCAACTGTTTACCATTCAAATTAAACAAATAAGATGTTATTTTTTTCACAGTAAAAGGCTCAACATTTTATGTAATAAAACTAATATTTACGAAGCTATTAATGATTAAAAAATTGTAACGGTCGCCATATTACAATTTTTAAAAGTAAAATTTTCAAACATGTTTAATTTTTAGGAATAATGTTGTTCGGTACATGTACACCAAATTTCATTAAAACATCCCATTTAATTTTTAAAATATAAATTTTTATTGATAAAAAACAAAATGCTGGACTGTGGGAAAATTAATTAACGTTGGACATTTGTCAAGATGAATTATATTCTTTATTTTTATATCTTGAATCAGTCTCTTAAGTACAGCTAAAAACTCCCCGAACATTCTGTGTAGGTAGATGCGCAGTAGTTCTACTGCTGGTATCTGAAGTAGAGTAAGCGTTGCTAATAGTACAGTGGAGGGGATGATGTACCTCCCTCGACAGGACGCCGTGGTTAGCGAGAAACCAACATGTCACCTCCTCCTGGTCAACTGTGCTGTCTAAACTCTAAGCAGCAGTAATATTTAAAAATATTTTTGACGATTTCAATTATGTTTTAATAGTAAAAAGCAAGAAATTTGAGGTAATAGATTGAAATTATTTATTATTATTTCTTTATGAAATAATTCTTGATCGTATTTACACTTATCTATTGTAGAGGTTATCGGTCTGATTAAATTGAATTATAATCTTGAGATTTCAAGTTCATTAGATTAATACAGTTCAGAGGTCTTAAAAGCTGAACACCTCTCACCCTCAAAACAGTTTAATAATTAAATTATACGATAGAATAAATACAACGAATTAAATTGATGTAATTTTTAAATGTACTCAGGAAACGTTAACTTTGAAAATTAATAAGTTTCCAAATATTCATCTGTTTCTACATCCCGTATTTCTTTGGTTTAAGAGTTTAAGTCAGAATTCACCCTCGGCTCAATGCTATTCTCAATGTAAACAAAGTGCAGTATACGGCAGATGTGCTGCGCTTAGTATGGGGGTTGTTATTCCTATAGGGAATGAGGGGTGGAATAGTTAGGATGTGGATATTTCACCCTTAACTTCCTTCTTTCTAAAATTTACCTCATTCCCCCTTCCTTCTGTAACACCATCTAGGGAATCTAAATATTTACCAGTAAGAATTTGTTTGTTTATCTTTTTATGCATGTTTATTAATAAGCGTTTCTCCTAATAAAATATTCATTGATCCCTTGAAAAAGTTGACAAAGTTTGTATGATTTTCTCGGCTACGGCAATCAAAAAGTAGTATTGTAAAATAGTAAAAAATTCTAAAAATTTGTAAAAAAAAGTAGTAAAATAATAAAAGGATTTTAAATTGTAATTAATTCTAAAAAATTGTAAAATAAAATAGACGTCAAAGTCATTACATATTCTAACACAGTTTTGCCGTATTAAAAAAAAAAAACTATTTTAATAACGCATCACCAAATTTGGTTTTATAAACGTAAAGATCGAAAAAACTTCTTTTTCTTTATTATAACGACACAGCGACTTTACAATCTGTTCATAGAACAATAAATAAATAAGATGTATTTGAAATAATATTGAGTTGCCACAGACCCAGCGGCTTGTAACTTAATAATGGAATAGATGAACACTCCGTACGGCCAGACCACAAAGTCACCTAATTGAAGTGATAAGGCAAACCAAGAATATTGTTCCTCAGCAATTTTGAAAAATCACTGATCGTATTATCTAATAAATTGACCGCAAAATAATTCGGGTGCCGATCCAAACGATTTTGATACCATAGGCTGACCAGAGAGATTTCCTGCCGAACGGTTCGCAACTTAAGGTCATTATATATAAGGCTATTTTTTATGTACCAGGGTATGTTGAGCATTTTCCGCAGTGTTTTTGTTTGGAACCGTTCAAGTATGTGGATTTGCACGCTGTGCCAAGCCCGTAAGTCCAAACAGGCTTCAAAACGGACGTTTGTACGTATGTATGTTGACCTTTATTTGGCCTTATAACTCTGGACTCCGTAGATCAATTTTCTTCAAACATGGTAGACATGTACTACCATAAGGGGGTAAGTATATATTACATTTTTGAAAAAAATGGAAAATGGTGAAGGGGGTGTTTTTGCCGAAGTAAAATTTCAAATCATTACTGAGACTCTTTAGCAAAACATTTTTCTTAACAGCAGTTAAAGTTTTTTTATCACAATCACAAATCGTCAAGCATTTTTTTAACATTCACCCCCTTTCCAAAAAAATGACTGTAATTTTTATTTATTTTTTTGTTATTGTTAATGGAAACTATATGACTGTAAATTTTCTTCATCAAAAGTCGTTTAAACCATTATAAAGATTGTTTGCCCATCCACCCCAGTGGTCTATGGTAACAAAAACATATGTTTTTTTAATTTTTAAAAAGTTTATTTTAAATTTAAATCCATCTTGCAAGTTACTCGTTGTATTTAAAATGTAAAATTTTAATCTTTTGAAAGCCTTACTCTTTAGAATTTCTTGAAAAAAGATTGGCCAAAAGCTTTCACCCTCTTTCTAGAAAATTACAACTTTGTTGTAATTTTACCACCGTGGTAAAAATTAATTTTACCAGGGTGCTTCCCCTTGAATATCGCAGCTCCCCAAAAAAAAAGAAAAGTTTTTGCATTATTTTCAGTTATGCAATTCATTGCCGGCGTTTTTATGACTCCATTGTATACTTTCACAGAGATATGTGCTTCCTTAAACGGATCCATTAACAAATTTTTATTTTAATTAATATAACAAATGAATTAAAATCATAATTAAATTTTAAAATTTTAGTGATACATGTTAATAATAGTAGTAACTGTAATTATATAAATAATAATTGATTTTAACCTCAAGGACTGAGAGATTTCAAATCTATTTCTACAATTTAAAAATTAAATTATGTTGATTAATGTACGGTGATATTTTTTAAAAACCGTTCTAAAAAAGCAAGAACTGTTTTCGAATGTGCGCAACGGAGAAGCAGAAGAAAAATATTATTTTTACTTTCCCGGCCATAGCTATTGTTTGCTGCAACAGCGTAACATAAAGGGAAAGTATAACGATTATCCAACATTTTTGGAGATCGCAGTTTTTCCCAATTGTTGAAATTTTGAGATAACCCTAGTCTAAAAAAAACACAAAAAAGTTAAAGAAATTTCCGGACATGCGTGCACATACATGCACATGTGTTGGTCTGTGTTTTGATTAATATCTCGGACTGGCTCAACATAAAATCTTCGAAAATTGTTTTAAACAGTTTCTGTGTATGAGATATTGATGAGATTAAATTTTATAATTTTTTTATTTTTTGCATAGCAACCGTAAAAGTTGACTTTACACAATGAAAGTATTTAGTAAGTTATTTAAAATTTTAAAGTTTTAAATCACGGTAGATAAAGGGTGTCCGTAAAATAATAGTAGGGTTTAAATGGCTTCGAAACAAAGCATTGTAAAGAGATGAACTGAACGTTAAATGAAAGAGAAACTCTTCAAGTTTATGCGTGCGAAAGCCAGCGCATGCGCGTTATGTTTCCAGTACAGGCAAGCAGCACGTGCGCGTTAGTTATCGTGTTTGCGGTGCATAGGAGGGTTCAGTGTGTGTTGTGGCTTCCTATTTTTTAGTCAGTTACGCGTATTAGGCGTGAATACCGTTGCGTGTACAACGAAGACTCCTGCACGAATATGACATCGGCGATAGGATAAAATACTCAAAGAAACAGGCTACTGAAGCAAACAGTCCAGGACGATCATCAGTGTCTGATGAACGATTGAAGCAGTGCGAACAAGTTTCTTTCATAGCCAAAAGAAATCCGTGCGCCAGTGTTTTGGACAGTTGGGCATTCCTAAAAAGACTCTTTACATTGTGTTAAAAAGACGGTTATGTTTCACTGCGTACAAAATTCAGGTGTTACCACAACTTTATCCATAGGATAAAGTGAAACGATTTGATTTTGCTGTAGACATTCTGGAGAGGTTAGAGCAAGATGATGATTTTTTAAACAAGCTAATTTTCATTGATGAAGCAACGATTCATGTTTCGGGACGAGTATATCGACATAATGTATATGTATATGTGGTTCTGAAACTCCACATGCCGTTAATAATCATCAGCGTGACAGTGAAAAAGTGATTGTGAAGTGCGCTATTGGATGTGACAGAGTTATTGACCCCTTCTTTTTTTATTGAAAAGCAATAGTGGGGAATATCTTCTTGAATGATTTGCAGCGCTCAAATACCGGAGAATTCTATTTTCCAGTTAGACGAATCTCCTCCACACTTTGCCACAATCATGCAGGATTTTCTTAACGAAACATTTTCAGCAGCAGGTCGAACGAGAACGGTGGATTACCTGGCCCCTCACGGTCTCCAGACCTTACGCCCATAGTTTTCTACTTTTGGTATTATGTAAAAACACAAGTGTATTCCGTTCAAGATCGAAATCTGAACCATTTAAAAGAAAGGATCACTGAAGTTGTTTCTTTAATCACACCGGATGTTCTCTGCCATGTATGGCAAGAGAATGATCATCGTCTTGAAGTCTGTAGGACAATTAAGGAAGCACACGTAGAAATTTATTGAAAAAGTAAAAAACTTGATTTCATTTAACGTATAGTTCATCTCTCTACAATGATTTATTCTCAAGCTATAACCATTTAAAATCCCACTATCATTTTACGAACACACAGTATGTGTGTATATATATATATATATATATATATATATATATGTTTTTTTAAATTATAGTTTTTTTAGCCTTGATGAATGACATTGCACCAAATGAGGGAAAAATGAATTGGTAGCGTTTCGGCCTTTCATCTGGGAGTTTCTGGTTCGAATCCCGGTCAGGCATGGGACTTTTCATACACTACAGAATTTATTTTCTATATTCCCACGTACAAGCTTCTCTGTAAGGTTCTGTGATGAATTAATTCATCAACCAGAAAAAAAAGAAATTTTTTAGAAATTATGTATATTTTTTTGTTATTTTGAGTTTCAGTGAATGTTGTCCTTTTATTAATATTGTATAACTGGATCAGTGTAAAGGACCAGGGTAACAAATTACTTCCAATTAAAATGAAAGAAAGAAAAAATAATAATGAAAAGAAAAATCCAAAAGGAACTCATAGGATTCTTTTGTCAGACTAACAGGTCCGTTTAACAATTTGTTCTTTGTAATACAGACACGTTCTCGTTGTTTGACCCGATGGGCTGCCGGACTATAAGAGCGCGGTCGATAAAAATTATTACGCTTCAACAATTAAAGGGATGAGGCGGGTACTGGTTCTGCAGGCCAGGGGATATAAATACTGCCAGGTAACAGCAGACAGAGTGAGTAGTTTTGCGAGGCCGTCTTCGGCGTAGTCGTGATAACAAACGATAACAGTGGGTAATCTGGGAGGCCATGTTCCACTCATTCGTGATAACAGCGATATCAGTAAATGAGTAGCAACAGCGAGTGAAGAATAAGTCACGGGCATTCCAGCGTGGACAGTGGGTGAATGCACGAAGATGTTTTGTGAGTTATTGGTAAAAAGTAGTGAAAGTGAATATAATATATTCTACTCACTCGTAAAGTGTATAGAGTAGTTCTATTGTAAACAGCAAAAGTAATAATATTTGCAGAAAGTGAATTGTATGAACACTATACTGTTGTACTGTTATCTTATTAATACAATATTAGTTTCTATCAGTCATTTTAACGTTTTTAGTAAATTGGACTGTATTCTGGTCTTTAAAGTTAAACTGTCTTTTAAACAAATCTTGTCTTTTTATTTGTATTAATATTTTGTATGTTATATATACATATTGTCATTATTATTATTATTATTATTGCAATTTTTTCTTTTACTATGTCTAGAGTAATAATTTGTATTTATAAGAATGTTTTTGTTTGTCTCTCAATTATTTTGGTCGAACCACGAACACGCAACAGTATATATAAGTATAATATATATATTTTTTTAATCCGTTTAGTAGCAGTACTATGGTGTAATATAATTTAATAACTTGAAGTAAATATGGGATTGAAAAGGGGTTATGAAGTAATTTTCATCAGATTCTTTCATTAGATTCCTTTTCTTTCTATTGGAAAAGATTATAGTCGTTTCTCAGTAATTTTAGATAAGTCAGTTGGGACGAATACGAATTAGTAACGTATTCTGTACTTATCTGTATACTTATAGACATGTAATTATATAATATGTACTACAGTTAATTAATCAACTACATATCTCGGTATAATTAATACAATTTAACCCTTCACTAATCTTATCTCCAATAATGTTATTAGCTTAATCTGCTTTGATTAGGTAATGTAGACGGTGTCTATTAGTAGAAAAGTATGATATTTTCTGTTAACGGTAATGTTATTTTATCACAGTAATTACGCGTTATAATATAGTAAAAATGTAGTAAGTATTAACTAATTTATATGGGTTGTTTTGAAGTAATAAAAAACGAGAATGAAATTGTAGGAAGTGGATTTCCTTGGCAAAAAAAAAAAGTTAATAAATTTATTATATTGCTAAAGATTTAGAATTACAAGAGTGTATGTGTGTGTGCTATGAGGGGAATAAAATATTCGAGATACGTACTATAAAATTGAGTCGAGTTGAGTTTTGGGTATCCTCAACTCAACATCCCTTTGCTTAAGTATGCGTCTAACAGTCATTTCTCCCTAAGGTTCCCCCAATCCCTTTATTTCACCATACCTAGCTATTTCCCCTACCATTCTGCTCTCCTCTCTCCGCTAACCTTATCCTTATCCACCCGTATACATATCCATACTTTGTCCTTCTCTCTCACACTCTCTCTCTCTCTCTCTCTCTCTCTCTCTCTCTCTCTCTCTCTCTCTGTCTCTCTCTCTCACTCTCTCTGTCCTCCCTCGCTAACGCTCTCTCTGCCGCGCTTAGATCACTTCCGATGTTCTATCCTCAACTTTCATCTAAATGGTGTGGGGAAGAGAGAGTAAGTTTGATGGCATCCGCATTTAATATTGGATGAATGATGGAATTTTGTGTGCTTCTTGATTATTAATATTATTATTATTATATTCAATCTAAGTTAGGGACTCATTTCATTACTTTATTATTTATTTTTAATCCTCTCATGTTTAGATGTTAAGAAAGTTTTTTTCTACATTTAAAAAACTTAATATTAATAAAATGTAAGTAAATTATTTTGTTATATATATGTATATGTAAGCGGTAGTGCAATTTTTTTATGGTAAAGAAAAGGAACTGTCCATTACCATATAAATATTAATAATATAGTATTTCTTTTTACTATTTTCTAGGCATTCTATTGATGATGATATTGATTTTACACAAAAAATATGTATAATATTCCGTCTAGAATTACCTAAATAAAGTATAGTAGAGGTCTGAATAGCTTAGTGATACGGCGCTTATCCGATTTTTGTTGATATGAAATCAGTTTGTACCGTTAAAAGATTTTAACTTACCGGATTAGATACTAGTTCCCCGGCCGGTTAAATTCTACGTCGATAAAAGGCCTTAAAAACGATCAGATGTATTTATAAATATATTACCTCTTTATGTACCGATGGTTATGAAATAACATGGCTGTACTGACTTTTCCAATTTACGTATGTGTGAGATAATTTCTTTATTCATTAAATTTTCTAAGTATATTGTAAAAGAAGGTTTTTTATTATCCGATGGATTTAGGCTTATTTTGAAGCCATCTTACAGAGTAAAGTTTCTCCGGGTAAGATTACTTACCTTCACATCGAACCGAAGACGCATCGTTTTATAGGTTTTAAAATGAACTCATATCCGCATAAAACAAGTAGGATAAAAGAAATCAAGGTTAAATAAATGAGTAAAGATGATTTATCTCGTGCAGGTACCGTGTTTACTAGATTTCCAATCCGTAGAAAATAAACTTTTAAGGCCCCATTCACTATAAAGGTGCACATCCTGCCCATAACCCTTTTAGAAATCGGGTAGTTTTTATCGTGGATGTGAGAATTATAAAATTAATTAATTATTCTAGGTTTATCATACCAAACATATGCTGCCGTCTATTCCACTAGAAATTGGAAATCACGTGAGTACAGACTTAGAATTTTAAAGAAACAAACTGTTCCAGTAACGGTTTTATGTGATGTACAGAAATGTGCAACAGAACCATAAGTTTAGCCAGACGATTCAATGGAGGAAATATTTCAGTAATCTTAAACCTGTTACCGTATTTAAAAGTCTTTATCTTCCTCTTTTTCTTTGTCTTTACTTTATGTGGAATAATATGAGGTACGCTTTTCTAAATTATTCACCACTATTTCTTTTTATTCTGTAACCTCCTCACTTTTTTAACTCTTCTCCTCAAGTTTAATGTTACCTTATTCTTCCATCTTTGCTTGGATCTTCCTATCTTTTCTTTTCCACATTCCAACTTTTAGGTTTTAATATGATTACAACCACATTATTATGTTAACATTACAAATGTATCGCTGAGTAATATGGAAACATGTAATTTATCTTACACATTGATATGATAAACGATTTATTTTCATTGGAATTTTATATAATCTTGTATTAATTACTGCATGAAAAGATTCCAATGCAACAAGGTGGAAATTTTTAATCGGCTACTAGTTTCTCTTAACGAATTTAAAGAAGTCACCTCCATTTCAATCCCCCTTCTACAAACTAGGCTTTCTATATCCCTCTGCCCAGGTTGAAGACTTTCCTTTTTTTTAGGTTACATATACTTTAAACAATTTTAGATGAATATTGATCTTAAGAAACTAGGAAATTTACTTTCCATTAATTTATTCCGATTTGTGTTTTTTTCATTCTAATCCATTGGTTTATTGAGAAAGTTAACCGATTATCTATTATTTTAGCACGTTTTGAGATTTGAATATTTATTCTACTG
Source organism: Lycorma delicatula (assembly GCF_047948215.1). Classification (NCBI taxonomy): domain Eukaryota; kingdom Metazoa; phylum Arthropoda; class Insecta; order Hemiptera; family Fulgoridae; genus Lycorma; species Lycorma delicatula. The sequence continues at coordinate 152,029,546 of NC_134458.1, forward strand.
AAAGCTTTAAACTACTAAATATAGTTACAGAATACGTCATAATGTTTTTTCTCTTCTTAAAACCTGGAAAGGAATAATATCACTTATTAGAATTTTTGTCTAATCTTTACAGTCCTTACTACAGCCTCCTTTTTTAATTTTTTAAATACCTTGTATTTCAAAATGAATATCGAGGTTTTAAAGCTATGTAATATTTCTCAAGTTTCACGTACACTAACTAATTATACAAGAAATGAAAGAGCAACTCAAACAGTTTTAGGTGTGCACAATTTCTAAAGTCCACATATTATGGTTTACGTGCTAATTTTGCAAATTAAATGATGCAGCTGACGATGAAGACTTTCGTTATCGTGTCGTATTCAGTGACGAATCAACAATTAATGTTAACGGAAAAGTAAAAAATCATAATATGCGTATCTGGGGATCATAAAATCCTTACGAAGTATTACAGGGTGAATGAGATCTCAAAACTAAATGTTTTTGTGTCGTATCCCGTCGGCAATTTTACGGGCCGTTCTTTTTCACAGAAGCAAGTGCGTCTGGAATGAACTATCCTGGTATGCTACAACTATGGCTCTTTCCTCGACTGGAATACGACTACAGAACTTTATTTGGCAACAAGATGGTGCGCCTCCTCATCGACTTAACGCTGTACGTGATCGGCTGAATGAAATTATCCGCGACCGTTGGGTCGGTCGCCGGAGACCAGATGACAACAGGGCTCGTTTGCCATGGCCTCCACGTTTGACCGATCTGATCCCGTGCGATATTTGTCTTTGATGGGTTAAGTATATGTGCCACCGTTACCAGCTGATCCACCCGACTTGAGACGCAGGATAGAAGCAGCTGTGGCATCAGTTAATCCAGACTTGCTGATTAAAGTATGGGATGAACACTCCTGTCGGCTGGATGTGTGCCGTGTGAAGAACGGTGCTCGCATTGAACAGTTATAGCAAAAACTGTTTGAATTTCTCTTTCATTTCATGTACGATTTATTAATGTAAATAAAACTTAAATATTACATAACTTTAAAACACTAATATACATTTTGAAACACGCAGTATAATTAAAAAAAACAACACTGTTAACATTGAGAAACGTAATATTTTTTCTTATTCAAGTTTCACTGATATTATTTGTTATTAAGATTTTATAATATTAATTATAAGTAAGGAAGAAGGTACTGCATGAAGACGTGCTGCCTGTGGGAGGGAGATATGTGATAGACTAGAGAAAAGTGCATTTATTTTATTAGCATAATATAAAGTAACAGTAATGATAAGTAAAAGAAAAGGAAATCGTCCCGTAATTATTTTAAAATCATATGTTAATAAGTAAATAAATAACACGATAAGTTAATATTAAAAAGAAAACAATCACTGTTAATATCTCTATAACTTGTTAAATAAATAAATTGCGCGTAAAACTATTCCAATTATTGTTTATTCCTTATCAGGTTATGTTTTAAAATATTTCTTCCAAGGAAAAAGAAAGGATTGGAAATTGTACTATTAGTTTCAGAATTCTTTTGAACAACAAACAATAGAATTGCACCTAACTGACGTAATATATATATATATATATATATATATATATATATATATATATATATAGTCTGTTTTCCTATAGCAGGCACGGTACATTAACCTTGGTTACTACTTAATGCATAGCATAACATAAAACATAAATAAATACAATATATATTAAAAGGCCTATTGAACGTAGAAATAAAGAAAAAGTACTATAAGAGGGAGAGAGAGATAGATAAATAGACATAATAGTTCAATAAATAATGTTCTGCATATTGCTGTTGTTTACGTCAATTAACGTAATGATTCATATATATTATAATATAATGAATGCAATTCCCGTACGTTATTATTATTCGATAATAAACGACGAACGACCGTTGGTATATTAGGTGCATATTTTCACCCTATTTCTGTGTTATAATTGGTAATAAATATATACTTAAATAAAAATATTTAAACCCTGTTAAACTGTATTCGATAATTTATTTTAATTTAAAAGGCATTTAATATCGTACTACAATATATTACATATAATTGTGGTACTTTATTATTCGTGATTTTCCTTCTATGAGTGGATTAGTAAACTTGTTTTCCAATAAATTTGTATATTGTTCTTTATGAGTTAAATTCTGAATTACGGTTTTTTTTGTGCTTTTTATTCACAGTGTAGTGAGAAATGTAGGAAGGGGTTTTCTACTACTGGTTATAAATTATCGATATTTTATCGATAACTTTTTTAAGTATTTTCATGTGTTAATTTTAGGATCGGTTTTTAGGTCGTTCATATTTTTTCTTCGTAATTATTTTTATTTTACTACGCTATCTATATGTACTTGTTTTACTTACATAAAAATTGATTATACGTTGTATTATTTTTAGCATCTCGGTAGTAAAATAATTTAATTTTTATAGTTTAGATAATGGGTTCAGTTCCCGGTCAGAAATTATTCATTATTCGTGTCAAATAATGGAATTAATTAAAAAATGTAAACTTTTTCAACCATAAAGCGAACAAAATTGCATAATTAGTAGTAAAACATTTTTACTACACATTTTATTGTTATTTGTAATAACTTTATAATGTTTTTCTTTAAAAGTTGTCAACGTAGCAATGTTGGTCATCATTGTTTTTTTTATTAAAGATCACCTTTTTAATGCTTGTTTGACCTCGCTGGATCACTTTAGTCAATTTTCTGGTTCGTTTTCTTTGGTCTTTATTGCCTTTGCCAATATTTCTTCATATTTTCCGATCTCAATTTTCGTTGATCATCCGTTAACTGCACAATTTTAGTCGCTTTGTCCATTTTAAAACATTTTGTATTTAGAAATTCTTTATCTTTGGTTTATCTGTCGTATCCTCAGTCATCATTCCAATCTCTTCTAGATCTTCTTTAATTCCCGTGATATATCATCCGCCAGATTTCACACTGAGCCCTCTGGTTGTAAGTTGTTTTAATAATCTATTTTCTGGCATTCTCAAGATGTGGAAGAAATGGAAAATTCTGCTCTTTATCATAAGGCTGGTCATCGGTTCCGCGACATTTTTATAAACAGTCTCATTTGTGGGAATTCTCCACACAGCGTCCTTTTTTTAATTTTTATTGATGTCGGTTTTAATGATCCTACATTCGAAAAATGATCAGACAAAAAATTGTCTGATAATTTTTCGCTTCATTTTTTATTCGGATTAGGGTTTCACAGGCGTAGGGCGCTTCTGGTAAAATAACAGTTTTGTAATGTCTCATTTTTGCGTTTGTAGAAAGATATTTTTTTGTAATACTAAATTTAGTTAAAACTAAGGCATTTCTCATTTTATGCGCTATTATTCCGAGAGAAATTTTCTCTTAGTTTATTATCCATTATTTCACCCAGGTACTTAAATTTTTGTTTAATTTTTATATTTTGATCATTAATTTGGATTTTATTAATACGTAATGGATCTAATATCATTATTTCTATATTCTCATGTGATATTTTAAGCCGAATTCTTCCTGAAATTTTCTGTAAACTTATTTGATTTTTAATTCCTTCTATATCTTTTACCAACGGGCTAAATCATCGGCAAATCCCAGAAAGTTTGTCTTAATTGATTTTTGTCCTTTCCCAATACTTACTTGTGGTGGATTTTCAGTAAACCACCTTTTCATGATGAAATCAAGGGCGATGTTAAATAATAATGGCAAAAGACGATCGCCTTGTCTTAAATCAGTTCTTATGGAAAATGTTTTGGAAACTTTTCCGCGAAATTTTACTTCTGATTCTGTATCTTTTATTGTCAGCCCAATAATATTGACCAGTTTTGGATGTAAGCTGTAAAATAGAGCACTTTAATATAGGATAATTAAAGAGCGTGCGGGTGACAATTTTGTATGTAGTATAATTATTTTTTCAAATTTTTTAAATTTATTTCATACATATCTACTAATATTAATATTTGTATATAAACCATTGATTTTATACGATATTTACGAGAATAAAGATACTGGAAAAACCAATTATCTGTGAAGAGATATTAACTCTAGTTTATTATTTTGCACTTATTTGTTATTTTTTTTATATGCTTTAGGCTCTCATTTGAACAATTCTATTTACTGTTGGGAAGATCATTATTAAGAGTTTTTCTTCTTTGTCATCTTAAATTCTTTAAGATCTTGAATTTCTTTTAGCTAGTTGTTTTTAACTTTATTTTTTTGTCGACAGGTTGGTAATTTCTTGGTTAGCCTTTGTTGTGGGAGCCTTTTCCTCATAATGTTCAGTAAAGGTTCGTTCTTTTGATGTATGGTTTCATTAGGGAGAAGTTTATATTTTCCATCTACTATATGTTTTTTGTTAATAATTGTTCTTAGAATTCTTCTTTCCACATTCTGGAATTCTCCGTTTTTGCTTCTAAGATTGAATAGAATTTCACATGCATAGGTTACTTCTGGTCGTGTTACTGTGTCGTAGTGACCAATGTTTGTCTTTATTTAGAGGGACTTCTTTTTGTATGAGGGCCATATTAGTTTCTGTGCAAGTCGGAGTTTTCTGATTCTATTTTGGATTCTTGATTTTTCATTTATACTACTTGACATTGTTTCTCCGAGGTATTTAAATGTATCTGTGGTTTTTATTACTTGTTGGTTGTTAAGGGTGATGAGATTCGGTTTATTATTATAAACCGTGAGGGGCATTTTTTCAGTCTTTTCATAGGAGATTTGCAATACGACTTTTCCTGATATGTTTTGGAGGGTTTCTATTTGTTTTTTGGTTTCCTCCCAACTTACTGACAGCAACAAAAGATCATCCACGAATGCTAGACAATTAAATTTTATCTGTTCCCCAATTTGGGTTCTTTGTTCTGCTTCTTCCATTCCGTGATTATTTTTTTCCAATACGCAGTTGAAGAGAAGCGGAGAAAGCCGCTTGGTCACTTGTTCCTCACCTCGTTAAATAAATTTTAGTTTTAATTGTAAAAATTACAAAACGTCACACTGCATCATTACTATTTATTTATTCATTTAAAAAAAAGTTAGATTAACGCCATCGTAGTACGGATATATGAAAATTTATGAAAAATAAAAACAACTCTGCTCTCGAAATTATGTGTGTTTATTTCTCTAAATATAGTGGTCTCCATTTTTATGTGTAAAACCTGTATTGAATAAATGGAAACTTAAGTCGTTTTTAACATATTCTTTTATATATAGAGAAAACATCTCGTTAAATGATGTACCTCCTACTGTTTTTTTCATGTTAAGATATTATTAGCATTAATTTAATGAATAAAATACATATTTTATTGATAATTTTGTACGTTTTATTTTTCAAACTATAAAAAAAATACGAAAAGTTGCGATGAAGTGGTGTACTGAACTTTGTTTTTGAATAAATTTACAATAAAATTATTGAATAAATATTCACTTCTTGTATACAGATATTTGCGGGAACCTAAGTCAAAATTGACCGCCGACAGTCGGTGCGTTAGTTACAACGGCATTCCACGTTGCCACGTTACATATCACAATGTATGTGTGTTTGTGCGCGCGCGCGTGGGTTTTTTACTTCTGTTGAACATTATTTTCTTTCTTGTATTTTTATTATTATTCTTACTTGTTTCGTATAGCTGTACTTAAAAAAGAAAGGAAGTAAATAAAAGGAAGATTGACGCATAATACTATATTTCCAAATAGTATGACAACTCTTTCTACTCCTTTTACGCTTTGAAGATTGGTGTAGTGTTAATCAAACAAAATTTTATCGAGTTAAACTAGATGTCTGTAAAACGTACTGGCAAAACTGATTACACGTCTCGTAAAAGTTGTTCGACTGTTTTCATACTATTCGGAAAATACAATAGAAGCGAGAACAAGTATAAATTATTTTAATTGACCGGTGATGATTTATTACAGTGAAATATTTCATAATGGTTTATAATATACCATAGTCGTCCGTAAGATGTGATTGATGAGTTATAGAGGCTAGTTTAATGTACTCGGTTCTTTTCGAGTCCAAACAATTTTATTAACGATTTCTTTCTTCCTTAATTACTTTAGTTATTTATTAGAAAGTCTCAATAAGAGTTTATGCCAAACAGTTGGCCCGGAGAATTTTCATTTGTTGTTCGTCAACTGTTGATTTTGTTTTTATTTATTTATTTTATTAGCAACAACATTTTAACCTCCGATTAGAGTTCCTGTTTAGTAATAACCTTTGTAATGAAAAATTCTAAATTTAACCGGGATTCGAACCCCGTACCTTCTCAATGGCGGAGTTGTAGCATACCTGTACAGAGATCGACAAATCTGTCGATCTCTGTAGCGGTTTTGCGTATTGTCAACTACCCTAAAGGAAAAAAAATTAAAAACTGATGCAATGGAATAAAGTTTCGATATACCATGATGTGGTTTTAATGACTTAGAGGTTTTTAGTACCCTTGAAATCATTTCAATCAGTTCTACAAAAATTTGTATTTTTTTTTTACGATATACAGAGAAATAATTAACTCAGTCTTTCCCAATCTTTGAAGACTCGAGGTTGTTTTAACTTCGCAAGTATATATATATATATGCATTAATGTAAGTAGTAGAATTTCAAAAATCTACACAAGTAAATATTTAGTAGTTCTCTGTTGTCTGTTACAATCGAAGCGGATAAAGACAGTGTGCTAATGAAAGTTTTTATATACAATGTCAGAATATTTAGAAAAATTACGCCTTAAATCGTCAATTAATTACGTCGTTAAATCTTCTATTTACTTTAAAATTATTTATGTAATTCATTTGCTGTATAGCGTTTTATATCACATTAATTTATTGTTTTTATTAAAGTGCGGGTAGTTTTAGATCGAATGGCAATCCCCTATCTTTAGACTGTATCACGAGATATAGAATAAGCAGTATTACAGTCAAGGCGTATACTGACTGTAAGCTCGATCTGTAGATTAGTATTATTGTCTAAGTAACGTTTTCTTGAAAACAAGAAGAGTGTCTCAAAAATTCTCAAAAAAAAAAGTAGTGTCTGCGTGGTTCGCTGTGCGCAAGAAAGTAATTGTACACCAAAACATGAACTGCGCTACTGTCGCTATTATTTTCAAATGAATTTATAATACTTACAATTAATCGTGGGGGATATCATCAAAACGCAAGAAATATCAATATTTCAAACGTTTAAAAAAATGGATTTATTTTTAGAAACCAGTGAGTGATACATAGTTGCCAGCTTGTACCCAGTAAAACCATGACATGTATGAAGCAAGTACAAATAAGAAGGAACTATTCGGCAAACCTAAAGGCCTGACTTAGCTTAGATGTTATACACTCCTCGGATAACGGAAGAGCACTTTGTTTGTGTGTTCTCCTCCAATTCTATTGGTTCTGGACAACTTTGCAATATCACCATGGGTACAACCTTCATATCTACTAACAGAGGCTTGCGTCTTTTCCACCTCAACAATGTTCAGTCACAGTGTCAGTTATTTTGTTACTCGATAAGTAGCACTACTAACAGAATTTTGTTGTATGGAATTATATTGTGTTATATGTTAGTGCAGTTGACTAAATTATTATTTTTATTTTGTTATTAAACAATTTAAATTACTGAATTTGTAATATACTCTTAATTTGATTTACAAAGATCTCTAGCCTGATTAAATTTTTAAATATTTAAAAACTGAGTTCCGGGTTACTTTTGACCTACATCAGGGTTAATTTTTGCATGATTACAAGGTTGGATATTGTTTATGAGGAAGTTTTAGGTTAACAGAACTTTTTATAATTCTCTGATCGGAATTATAAAGTGTAAATTTCAGCTTTTATCTTCACAAATATTAGGTTTCCAATATTTTTTAGTATCTTAGATTACGGGTAGGTAAATCAAGATCTGGTATCAATCAAGGATAAAAAACCTTTATTAATGAATGGACTATTTAATGTAACATTTATTTTCTAATTCAGGATTAGTTAATATAGGTTTTTTGTTCAAAAGTGAACTTTTCTTAACTTCTTACCATTGAAAGTGACTTTGTTATATTTTATTTATTATGAGATCGAAATAAATGTTGGTCGAAGGATGTGTGTGATAAAAAGTAAACAAACTACAATTCCTGACTGTATGATTGTTAATCTCTATCTTTATCTGCTTTAATGCTTGCCCTTTGCACCATGTCAATCTCCATTCTCCTCTATTCTCAAGTAAACTTTGAAGATATTGATTGGTTTCATTCCTTTTAGATTTTCTATAACCTTTATACTTTAACAACCTCTCTTTTATGCACCTTCTAACACTATTTTAAATGAATCCTTCTTTTCTCGTGATATATCCCAGTCGATTAATTTTTCTACTCTGAATTATTCTAATTAAGTTTGTATTTTCGTTCTCTTTTTTCTTATTTATTTTTTCTTTGTTCTTTTAACCTCCTTCCTTCCCATATTTAAATGCATCCAGCTCTTTTTTTACTATTTTTCTTTGTTTCTCATATTTCTCTCATTCATAAAGTTCACACTAGACATTCCTTTATAAGACGCTTCTTTAACTCTTAATTCTATTTTACTAAATAACTTTTTCTCTTTGTTAAATGATTCTTTACTTATTGGTATTTTTGTTTTTATTCAGTTTTCACTTCATTGTATCTCTAAATGACATTAATTCCAGTATTCCTCATAAAATTCTGAATTTCTCACAATTCTCCGATTGTTAATTTTTTTGTCACTTTAATAAATGGCTTTCATCTTTCGCTATGCTGTAGATATTTTTGTGACTTCATTTCTCATAACTAGAATAGTAATAAGCTTATTGGGTGTAGTTAATTACCGTTTTAAAAGTTATTTTGATTTCAATAAAGAATTCACAGAACAGGCTGGCTGCTCCACCTGATAATTTAAATAAATCTGAGAAAACCTTTTTAACTTTATTTCTCATTTTGACAGCTTGTTGAAAAGTTTATTGATCCATTGTCCTTTTAAATTTAGTATTATTACAGACATTTTTATTTAATTTTTGTTTTTATGTATTTTTATTTTATAGAATTTATATATATATATAATTAAGTTTTTATTTTATAAAAACACACACACACATATATATATTTTTTTCTTTGTATTATTTTTAAAATTACATATATAAGTCATTTAATTTATAGCGTTTTATATATCACATGAATCTATTGTTTTTGAAAGGGTGGATAGTTTTAGATCGAATGACAGTCCCTTGTTTTTAGACTTAACGTTTCTCGACTGGTGGTTGGTCGGTTGGTTCATGTTAGGGTTTATAAAAGGAACGCTGTCGGAGTAGAAGTTTTTTTTTAGAAAGTGGGGTGAGTGTTTTTTTTTTTCAAGAAAAAAAATATCGCGTCAGAGGGTAAGAGTATAAAATATATGTCATAGGGGTTTCCCATTATCAGTTTGGAAAATGATATCATTGTGTTTTTCCTCTTTGGTTAAGAAGTTTTTCTTTTTTTTTACTTTGCTTCGATATACTGTTTCCTTATTTTGAACGAGTGTCATCCGTTAAAAAGTGTGAAGAAAAGTTTTTTTTTGTTTACAGTTTATGTTATATATGTTACGGTGAAATCGAAGGGTTTGACTGTAATATATATACATATATTTTAAGTTATTATGCATACAAAAAAAACCAAGTTCTTTTTTATATACAGTTATTCAATATCACCAAGTGATTGATATTGTACTACAAAATTGATTTTTGTGTATTTTTTGGACCAAAATTTTATAGGATATACAGTTAATAAAATTTGTTCCCCTTAGTTTTTTTAAGTTATCATAGCTTATATTGCAAGTACTAAAGAAGAGTTTGAGAAATTATGTTTTGTTTATATAAAAATATTTTATGTGTTAAAACATTTTCTTTCAGTGCTTCTTTTTCATAATGCAATAGTAATACGTCATGAAGTGCAATTCTATAAATTATCTCAGTTTAAGTTTCAGGAGTTTTGTACGTAAATTTAATATGATATATATATATATATATATATATATATATAAACTTGTGAACTTTAACTAATTGAAATATACTAGATATGTTGAAACAGTTTTAATTTTATTACTTTATGGTTTTTCAGGAATAGAGGAAGACGCTTTGCAATACCAGTACTTAGCACTTCCTTTTTGTATTCTTTCTGGTACTTTCTTAGATTAGTTTTTTTTAATTTTGTTTAATGATTTTTATTAAGTTTGTTCTATCTGAAAATATTTACGGAATCAAATTGAATTGAATTCCAGTTAATAATTAAAAATTTTAATTAAGGATTGAATTAAACGTCTAAAAAAGCATTAGTAGCTTGAAAGGAAGAAGAAATAATGTTACTGATTTGTTACAAAAAACGAAAAATTGTCGTAAAAAAGGTTACTTTTTTATTTTTAAGAATAATATAGTATTGTATCAACCCCCCCCCCCCCAATGAAAAAACACTTCCAGTGTGAAAGTGTTTATGAATCCGTCGTTTCATCATTATCTTGTATTAATTTTTTTCAATTTATCAGTACCCAGATTTTCACCGTTTGCATTTTTTTGCAACCGGTTACCTCACAATATCAACTTTTTTTAGGTCAAATTTTGAAATAATATAAAGTGTAAAGAAATATTAGACTTATAGAAGGGTAGAAATAAAATATATTAAACAAATAAATAATGAAGATTAAATATATGAAACAAATAATACATTGTGAATTGTGTAATAAATAAACTGAGTTTAATAGATTAGCGAAGAACAGATCGGAGAATACCATCACACCCGTCTACTATCTGATGACTCCAAGAAAATTAGGTACATTATAAAATCTTAAGTTTAATTTTACTTTTAAATGGACTGGACATCATATGAAATGACTAACAAAATTTAGATCTTGCTTTTTAAATAAAATAAACTTTTTAAAAGTAATAAAACATCCATTTTAAAACCGAAAATAATTAGGGTTCAGTATGATGGTTTCAATCTGTTGTCGATTTCAAAAATGCAAATTTATGAAAAGAACTGAAAAGCAAAAAAGAACTTTTGTTATCCGAGTCGTTTTAAAATTATTTAAAAGAATACTTTTAATAAACTTACTCATTTTAAAATTTAGATCATGATTTAATTTGTAAAAGTTATTTTTTCTTCTTTTTTTCATGAAAGGTATATTTCTCAATTTTTTTTTGCAGCAGATCTTGCTTAGGTTAAAATTGTATTAATACACATATATCATGCCATTACAAACGCGGTCTTTCACTTAGATTATTTGCTTGATTGTTATTAAATTTTCATTAATTGCATATTTACTCGACTGTCCAAAACAGAGAGTAGTGTATTTAGGGTGTATGTATAATTTGTTCCACCATAGCATCTCAACGGCTGAACCGATTTAGATGTATGACCTTGCGTTGGAATTCTTACGTTACCGCTCAGAATGCGCTCATTTAAAAATAAAGTGCAAATTTTAAAAAATCGTGCCCAGAAGTTTCCAATTTCGACCGCTAGGTGGCGAGCACTTTTTTTTTGGAAGTCGTGTTTTTTTAATTTTTAACAATATAAAACTTCTTATTTCTACCATATACAATACTAATGAGATGTATTTACTTATTACATAATTTCGTAAGAATTTTTCCACTATATAAAATTGGATAAATTTTCGTCACTCAATATTTATGCCAAAGAGATAAATGAGGCGACATTTTTTTCTTTTTCTTTTACCTCCGGGACCACCGTTTGGTATTGCTTCAGAGGATGAAATGACCGACAAGTAGAGTGTGAAAATGCCATGTCTGACCGGGATTCAAAAACTGAAACTTCCGGATGAAAGCTGAGACGCTACCACTCGTGCCATGGAGGCTGGCAAATGAGGAGACCTGAATTGATAGCTCTAAATTTAAGTATAACTATTTTTTTTTTACATTTAATAAATTTAAATCTGTTTAATAGCTAACTATGTAGAGTAGTGATGTGGATCCGGTAAAGGTCAGTAACAATTAACAAATGGATTGGCCTTTAATTGTTCTTCAGCGTTTTAAAATTTATAATTCTTATACTTGCTTTTAAACGTTTCGTTCATCTTAGTCATTTTTTAATTTATTTTTTCGTTCAGTAATCTTTACAGACTTTAGATCGTTTTTTTTATTTTTAAGCATCTATATTTCTTTTTAGTTAGTTTTTTCTTCAATTGTATAACCCTTACGATCGGCTTATATATTCAGTCCTTTTAAAAATAAAATTAAAATTAAAATTATATAGATTACTTATTTTTCTTGGAGTCATTCGTTGTTGACAGGCTTGATGCTATTCTCCATTTTTTTATTTGCTAATCATTTAGACTCTCACTTTATTTGCTACAATCCACACTGTCGTTTTTTTATTTGAAATATTCTATTCTTTGTCTTCCTCTACAATTTTTTTACCTTCTATACGTCAATGTATCGTCAAATTATTAAACCTGGTTCTCTTAAGTAACCTAGTTTGTCCCTATAAGATTCTATCCTATCTGTCTTACCATCTCTTCACTTTGGAATTTTACCGGTTGCTTTTTTATTTCTGTACAGATAAAAAAGAATTCTTCTCTCCCTTATAATTAAGTCCAAATTTTCATTTACTATAGTAAATATTATAACAGATAAGAGGGATTTATAACGTTATCTTCTACACTGAGAATTCAATGGTATTAGCCTGCGTGAGCTATCATCTCCACAGGCATTTTATTTAATTTATTATTTTGTTTTTTCTCTTATTGTAATGTTCAAACCAGTCGCATATTTCTCTCTTTTCTAAAACAAAAAAAAAGAAAACTTCTGCTATCCATTTGGTTTTTTTTAGAGTAATATTAAAGGGAAATTAGAATAAAATGTATCCTGACATCACCCTTCTTATGGCTTTGGCCATTACATTTTAAGGGATTTTATATGTTGTTAGGGGGCGAACTAAATCCTTATCGGAAAACTCAGAGGGGAGTTATAACTAAAACAATATATATAGTCTTTTACCTACTAGAGGTAAAAAAGCTATATTTATTACAATGTTATTCAATGTAATATATTAATCCTTTTTATTTAATACTTGAATTTCCCTGGTAAATAATTTTCAGTATTATTTTATATAATGATAAAAATAATTTTAGTTATAAGGTATTCAAAAAGATTAATTTTTATTCTATAGTAAATATTAGGTTTTTTTAATTTAACATTCGATTTATGTCGTTTATATCGTTCGTAATGATTTCCGATTTCCGGAAATTTTACTCGTTTGTGATTTTTTTTATTAAAAATTATTCCTGTATTGGAAATAATAACACTTTTGAAAAAAATATTTGTTTTTCCAAAAAAAGCACCTGATCCTTCATAATTTATGATTTTATTTATTTTTGTAATTTTTTACTGTTTCAACTCTTATCCGTTTTATATTTTCAGAAATATTTACATAATTACATTTCTTTCTATGTTTTTTTAAATGAAAAATTAATTTTTTAGGTATCAGGATTTTATACCCCACATTATTCAGATAAAAGGCAGAAAAAGGGCAAGGCTAATAAATTCGATCCCTAAAATTAGGAACTATATGTATTTCCTTACCTTTAGCTATAGATTTGTATTTTTTTTTTATAAAGAAGTTATTATCAAAGTTGGATTAGTTTTCAACCCACAGTATAAGGGTAAAGAGTCATTTTTTTACTAATCGTCCAGATATAACAAAAATGGTTTAATTTATCGTATCTTAGGCTATAGTCACTTAATATGTTTGAGTTTTCAAATGAAGTTAAAAAAACATATACACACACACAAATATATATATATATATATATATGTGTGTGTTGTGTGTGTGTGTGTGTGTGTGTGTGTGTGGGTGTGTGTGTGTATGTGTAACAAAATAAGTATATCATTTCAATTTTTAATTCCAAGTTTTAAGATTTTTTGTCTTTTTTTTCGCTAGAAATAAGTAAATAATTTGAACAAATCTTTAGTTAATAAACATTATTTGAAACTATATCAGATTATAAAGTCCTTTTAGTTATTGTCGTTCTTGATGTTCAAAGGCTTATTGTTATTGAGCAGTACATAACGGTAGGGTTGATTTTGATATGTTTAAACTTAAGATAAGGGAACGGTTAGATAGTCTGAGTTGCCTGGTCAATACCGGACTTCCGGCAGAGCAACCCTGGAAAGGACTGGAATTTCAATTACTCTTCTGCGTTCTGTATTTCTATCCTCTTTTATCGTTATTCTCTCTTTTATTCACTTTCTCTCTTACATTTTCAAACATTATACTCCATCGTTCTACATATAATGTTTGTACGGGTTTCTTTTGATTAAAATAAAAACACTCATCCTGCGGCTTTATTTTTTTTTATACTTATTTTCTCTTTATATGTTCCAAAAAATATTGAAAAGACGAGAATTACTTTTTGGTAAGTCATTTTCTCTATTTGTAGTACTTTTTGTTTTTCGTTTATCTCTTTATAATTTTATGATAAATACTTTTTGTATTTATTTTAGTCCGATTTATTTCGAATTCATGAAATAATCTTTTTAAACAAATGTGTATGTTTATTCATAAAAAAACAATATTATATTCCATTCTGTAATTAAACTTCAATAATATAATTTATTAGCTTTGCACTGAGCTTCGCATGGAAGCTACGTGCTTTGGAGCTCTCCAGTACTGTATGTGCTTTCTTAGGACTAATAAATATAATTACAGTATTAACTTAAAATAACAATAAGAAAAATTATTTTAGATAATAAAAATTGTCTGATTAATAGAAAAACAGTTTTAAAAAAAATTCTTAGGACAAGTGGATGAATCACATGATATATTTAAAAGGTACCATAGGCAGATGATATTAGATGACCTGAAAGAAGACAAATCTCTTCCGAAAATATTATAGTCATTAAGAACAATAAGCATTCCATACGAATTTTATACGAGTGAAAAATTATGAGAAATGGTTTCCCATTGATTTTCTTCTTTTTGCTGGTTATTATTGATTTTGCATATCAATGATCTCACTAATTCATTCCTATAAGGCAGTGATTCCCAATTTTTTTTGACTGACAACACACTTCACTGAACGCCCACGATATCGCGACACACTTATTTGTTTATGATTAATAATAATATTTAGTATCTAATTCTAACCATCAGACATTCATCAGTATATATAGACCGATTAAATACGCTAGCGGTCGGATTCTTCTAATACAAAGCAGCACCTCGAACAGCGTCAGAAAAAAATTAAATGTCTGGATTACCGATTCATCTATACCGTAAGTCCGATTAAAAAACTACACTAGTGTTTCTAAAATTATGAGCTGGCTATACTTTTTCGGATTCTACCTGTAAAATTAAACAAAAAATATCGTTAGGATAAATGGAAATTTCTCCTTCGTTCTCTCACCGTCCGCCATTTTATTATTTTAATGTAAAAATGTATATCTCAAGTTCGGATAGATGATTCAGATTTATATTTTCTAAGCATCTTGGTAATAAAGTACTAAAATTAGCAAAAAATCAGGACATAAAAACCTTCGCAAATTGCAAAATGGCGGCCATGTTTATTTTCAGTCCGTTATATCTCTATCAATATTAGTTTTATCAAAATACATGTTAGGTAAAATATTAAGCCTTTAATTTTAAATGAAATGACATTTTATTTTTTAAATTCGGTTAAAAAATAGCTGAGTTATGATAGAAAATTGATAATTTAATATAACATACATTTTGATAAAACTAATATTTATGAATATACAACAAATTGAAAAATAAACATGGCCGCCATTTTCTATTTGCGAAGGTCCTGATTTTTTGGTAATTTTATAACTTTAATACAGAGACGTTTACCAAATATTTATCTGATACCTTTATCCGAACTTGAGATATGCATTTTTACATAAAAATAACAAAATGGCGGACAGCGAAAGAAAAAAGGAGAAATTGCCATTTTTCCTGCGGATATATTTTATTTCCTTTTACAAGTAGAATCTGAAAAAAGTATATCCAGCCTACCATTTTAGAAACTCTCTGTATATTATTGTTTTTTAAAACTCATCACCAAAATTAATGTAAAAAGTCTGCGCTAGGTGTGTTCCACAGAATTTGTCAACACGAGGCCTAATCGTTGACAGGCCAACACCACACAAACCATCTTCAAAATGTATCAGTTTATTTTTCTGTTTAAATATCATTATTTTCAATGTAGAAAATGAAGTTTCGCACAAGTATGACTTTTAAAACGGTAGCAAACGTTTATGGCCCTCTTTGCGATTGTGGAATACTGACATCGTGCATAAATCCAAAAGGATTGTAATGAGGGTAGAAATCTTTTTTTCATGATAGAATCGCGCAAGTTTAACAGTTCATTTCTTTCATTGACAATTAGGTCACTGGCATTTAATATCTAGATCTTACCAGATGTTCCAAAAGGAAAAATTATCTATTCTATCTTTGAAAGAGACAAGTTAGGGAAGTATTTTGTTACCGAAATTTGTAACACATTAAGGTGTTTTTTTTTTTTAACTTCTGCAGGTATTCTTTCTTATTTTGTGTAAACTGATTTTAAAAACTATCTTTCAGTATTGAAAAATCCCTATGTTGAAGGGATAAATCCCTCAACGTAGCAACAGTGAAAACTCAGTTTATTATCAAGTGGAAAGTGTAAACTAGGCATTGTTGCAGGTGTTCACCATCACCAAAAATTATCGGCTAGAAGAAATATTTTAACTCAGCATTTTTGCACGTATTGATTGGTACAGTCTGTCTCAAAATAAATTTTACCACCAAAAGTTTCATGGTAGATATAAATTACATTGTACAAAGAGACTTTCTGAATGGCATAAAATTTCTTTTTAAATTCTAAAATTTCGTGATACATACCACGGGAATAAATGGTACACCAGGTTGTGTACAACACCAGTTGTATTGCTGTATATTGAATACTATTTTTTTTCGAATAAATATACTCTGGCTGAAACCTGTTCCTCTTAATTTACATTCTAAGTAAAAAAGTTTAAAAAATTGATTGTAAAACATCGTATTAAAATAATTAATTCTTAAAATATCAGTTTTACATTTTTTATAATCCGTTCAATATATAATTAACATTTAACTTTCCTTAAAGTATTCCAGTTAATATAACTATTAAGCAAATACTTTTTCACGGGAAGAAAGGATAAAAGGAATTTGTGGTATTAGAAAATTTCAATGTAAAAGATTCCATAAATCTAAGCAAATCAGTACTTATACATTCTGTAGTTCTTTTTATTAAATTTTTGACGGACTTTATCCGAGTTAAATATTATTAAGTTTTGAGTACTTATTTTTTTTTAAATCCGGAAAAATTGAAAATATAAAATAATAAAGTTATCGTAAAAAGACTTTTCCTAAATTGGATCCTTTACGTCATGTCACCCCTTTTAGCCTAAGGGAGAAGGCATTTGTCTCCTAAGCCGCGTAGATGTGAGTTCGAGTCCCACCAATGGTACAGTAATTTCTGATTTCCTTTTAATTTATGAAAAATTAATTAATATAATTTAAAATAAACATTTTTTTTAGATAATTTTAGTATTTATATTTGTTTAGATGGTTTATTTAAATTTTATAAGCATCACTTGCAAGATTTTCGTAATTTAAGCTTCAAAACACAAAATTTCCTTTAAACATTCATCGGCCAGTTTATTAATTTTATTGTGCGTTCTTTGAAAGAAATAAGCAATACTCGGAAGGAATTTTTAAAATTAAAGTCTATGCATTCTACAACACTTTCGGGTAAATACTGTTATCTTTAAGTGATGAACTAATTTTCTTTAAAATTCTAAATTTGTGTTTACAAGTTTTTCCTTTTTATTGTTTAATGAGATAATTTTCCAACAAAAATGAAAAAAAAGAAATACCCTTAACAGTGCACTTAACTTTTTAAAGGTATTGTTTCGTTATTTATAAATATATCAAAATCTATACGTTTACTTAGAAGATGATTCTTGATTAGATTAGGTTTAAGCTTATTTTTTCTTTTTCTAATCAATTTTGTGAAGAATAGATTTGTTCGTTTGGTTATTGTGAGATCTGTGTTGTTAATTTACATATCCACTTTTGTCAAGTCATATGCAAAGTCAGAGTTGTAAGTAATAACACTGGAGATAAGACTGTACCTTGTGGGACTCCTTGTTAATTGCTTTCTTCTAATCAGCTCCTGATTGAACGATAAAGAATAGAGAAGACAGTACAGAGTTTCAGTTAGGATTTATCTCGGCTTTTAAAGTAGACAATCGCGGTAACCCTGATGGAATCCGATACTTTACATCTATATTAATCTCTTCTTTATTAACAATGCAAAATTTATGTAAAAACTTGTGAACATAAAAATATTATGAGCTTAATCCTAATTACTGATAAGATATTGAATATTGATCTACAACGAATTAATAAGAGGAAGAAAAACCTATACTATCGTATTAAAAAAATTGAGTGTGTGTGCGCGCGCGCGCGCGCTCGTGTAATGTTATTAAGAAATGGAGCAAAACAAATGTTATATTCTAATAGAGGACGAAAAATGACCTGATGATACCAATTGGCACTTTGTACTAAACTTGGTAGTTTTCGAAATAATACGAGGTTATCAGAGCTACACGCGAGCAACAATCAACCAATTGCTTTAAAATCTTCAAGATACATTCGTGTTATTCCATAAAAAATCTTAAGCCGTAGATCGAGGCTGTAGCCACTTTCGAGGGGGTATGAGGGTGTTATCAGAGCTTCTATGTCAAGAACGAGGGAAACGTTTTGCTGAAAGAAAGCTTTTCAGGCTTTAATTGTTATTTATCAGTATTATTCTCATAACATGGGATTAACACACAGCGGGAGTTCAGGGAATGGAGCTCCCTGACTAGATATTAATGGCTAGTATCGCATGAAAGTAATTTGAAATAAAATTATTGATTATTAAACTGAAAACTTTAATAATATATTGATTATTAAAGTAAAAAACTAAATGTTGAATTTTACTTTCCCGTCTAGATAGCGCTATATCAGAGCTGTAGCTCTAGAAGGAAAAGTATTGTAATCGGTCCAATTTGGGCATATGTAGTTGTTACCGGATCCTGAGTACGACCGAATACGGTACCCAATACCTCAGTACGATCCTGAGTTGTTACGAACCCAAAGTACCGATGGAAATTTTCCGGATATTAATGTTCGTATGTACGGATGTTCGGTGTTGGCCTTTAAATCGCCTTATATCTCCAGAACTACTGGACAGATTTTAACCAAAATTGTTCAGATTACTTCTATGTATGGGGCATTGATGCCATTAAATTTTCAACTTAAAAGGTCAAGGGGGTGAGGCTGTAGAGCAAGATCACCCTCAGGATCTCGAGATTTCGCCTAATTAAGTTATATTTTTCTTAGACAGATTTGTTAACAATTAAAGAATTACAATATCTGCAAAAAACATTTTTGAAAAATCGCACCCCCACCCGAAAAAAAGGTGTTGTAGTCGTCTGCTATGTTGTGACGATTAAAGGACGAAAACTAAGGGCGTCCGGTGTACCCAAAGATGAGGCCAATTCTAATATACGGGAACAATGGAAGGTGGCATGGGCGGGTTCAGCAGTGGCCGCATGGACCAGAAGAATTATCCCGGACCTGGATGCTTGGCTAGATCGCTCTCATGGCGAATTAGATTACCACACAACGCAACTCATGTCGGGACATAGTGCGTTTGAACAATACCTGCATAGGTTTGGCAGGAGAGATTCATCCATCTGTTGTTACTGCGATGCGGTTGACGATGCCGAACACACTATTTTTGTGGCAGACGATGGGAGGAACATCGTATAAATGCAGGACTGATGCATACCCGACCGGAGTATGCATCAGTCTCGGAGTGGCTCTTGGTTATGTCCGGAAACTGGCATAATTTTGCAATATTTGCGAGAGCAGTCCTCAGAATAAAAGAAGATGCGGCAAGACGACTGGAATACTGAGGGTTGTAGTTTATAGCAAGGCTGGGCGGACAGCCCCGTTCCTGAGGGCTCACATGCCCTGGTGTGTGGGTTCCCGTGATGGAGCGTAGACTCCTGGGGTCCGTTAGGTGTGAATGAATGAAAAGAACGAGAACCGACCACCGGCGGGGGGGGGGGGGCTGGGGACGGCATAGCCGGGCCTGGTTTCTTCTGTTGGAGATTAGAGGAAGGCAATTAGAAGATCCGGAAAGGACACGTCCCCGAGTCGTGTATACTTAATTGGATGTCCGGCTCGGGGATGTAGGGAAAAAATGTTGTGACGTCACAGGTCAAAGGTAGAATTAAATAAATTAATAATATTTAAAGTGTAAAAAAGTAATTCGGATTGGCTAGGTCTTGAACACGATAGCCCGATCGACTCGATATCTGGTGCGTTAAGCCTCGCGACTACTTTAGTCTGCCGACAGTGCAAGAAAAATCTGTTCAATGTATGTTGTGAGATTACATTAGTTTAGTTAGTGCCGACCGTCGCTGCTAGTACTACCACACCCGCGCGAAATAAATACGATATACGCGCGCGCTTTAGTTGGAATCACTGAATTAAATAAACGAAAAAATATTATATTTAAATAAAATGATAAATATTTAAAATTAAGTTTGTGTATGTGTGAGTAAGCCGTGCATCAAAAACAACCCACAGTTGTAGGACTTTCCCGTAACGCGCCTTTGACTACCTGACGGGAAAGTCCTACAACTGTGTTATCAGCTTTTTTAAAAACCGGTGATTGAACATAAATATAACTTTCACCATTTTCTTTATGAGTAATAACTTCAAATATTGACGCTTATAATTTTGTTGCCGATCACTAATGTTTTGATCTTAGTTTTACGTCTTAAGTTTTCTTCTTTCGGATTACCACGCCACTAGACGGCGAAAAAAAGAATGTAAAATGCATATTAAAAATTATTTAATTCTAAATGTTTAAGTTTGCGCGCGCGCTCGTGTATAGAATAAATTGAAAGTATTTTGCGTTTCGTTTTAAAAATATTTATTAAATCTTTCTTTTCAAAGAATGTTTTTTTGTACACCAACTTTCTTCGTTTTTATTTTCTTTTAATTTATATTAATTAAAGTTTTTTGCTTTGTTGTTTGAATAATTAATGAAATAAAATACTTTTTCGCATATTTTTTTAAATTAATTTTCTATTCTTGTTTTTTCAATGGGGAAAAGTAACAGATTTAGCATTTTTATATATTTCTATCTTTTAAAGACGTTTGTTAAAAATATATTTTTGTATAAACTAAAAGAATATTATCTAGTTCACAGGAAAGACTGTAAAATAAATTATGTGTTGAAATGTTTTGACTTAAGAAAAACTGAATACGCATTTCTTTCTTATAGTAAAGTTGATTCTTATTTTTAGACAAAGAACGTATTCTTTGTTTTTTTTTTAACAATGATTTTCATTTCGACTACAAAGAAAAGGATTTTGGTTATTTTATTTTATTTGAAATTTATTTTTCAGAATGCTATTTTCATAAACCACTTTAAATTTTGCAAATCGGGTAGTTGTGTACTTCCTTTGTTCAATTTTGATGTTAAAAGGAAGAAGCAAAATAAATAGGTTTTTGTTTATCATCGGTTATTTGTAAGGTTATTATGTGTCTTTTTTTGCTCCAATATTCTTATTGATCGTAAGATACTTAAAGGTATTGGATTATATGAATCATAGAATGGAGATCAAATAAAGAATTTATTTCTAAAGTTGCTTTGAATTGCCCACTCGATTTCGTTGTCTGATTTTTTTTTCTGTGGATGGATTCACCTCTTTTACTTTGTACTTTTCCCTTTTTTCATCTTTTACATTTGTGTGTGTGTGTGTGTTGTGTGTGTGTGTGTGTGTGTATATGTATGTGAGTGTTTAGTAAAAGGACAATCCGCTTATAGAGCATGTGATTTGTTGGGCACGTGTGGACGATACTCAATGTTGGATTCAATCACAAAATTCTTTTCCTTTTCCTCACTTTCTGACATTTTCACTATCTTTTTTCTTCCATTTCTTTGTACTATTCGGTTTTGATCTATTTCTTCTCCTCTTTTATTGTCAATTTTCTTCTATTTCTATTATTTATTTTCTATCCATTCCTATAGGCCTTAAATATATATATATATATTATGTAATCTTTTTAACAAATTTTATTTCATATGTTTTTATTCACGAAAAACTTCATAATTTCATTTAAATAAAAAAATATTTTGTTTGAACTTTATCTTTCTGTCTTTTTTATAGGGCTAAATTTAGTTAAAACAACATAATAAAACCATCACGTAAAATATGACGTAATAAACAATTGTTTTTGTTAATTTTGATAACAGAATCATATACCGTCAAATATTTTGATAGGCATACATGTAGAACTTAAGAAGGTGAGGTAAATTTTTAGTCCTCAAAAAGTAATTTAATCATCCATTCAGAAATAGGAATCCTATTTTTTTAATAGTTTTTAAATAGAGCTGTGTAATTAAGTAGAATTATTTATTATTTAAAAATGTAAAGTTTTTCAACGAAAATGTTTTCAACCAAACCAAATTTTATTAAAAACGTTTTTAAAAATCTTATTTCAAACGTTTTCACTGGACTTCGCGACCTTCCTTAGTGAGTAGTGCTACTATATAAACACTGGCATCAGCTGATGTTACACCTGCGGTTTTATTATCATTTTAATTAGATAGCCATTTGTGGATATGAGTTGTGTCTGCTCATTTAGCATACCGTAGTTGTAGGTTTTCATATATCTTAATGTTGAAATTTATAATTGATATTTGCTCTATCTTATATTAGTGTAAAATATTAAGGTCATTGTTAAAGATTTTGGGTTATTTATTTATGGCTTCAATAGGGTTTACAGTATCAAACGAATGGTTAATCTGTTCTCACATCTGCTAATACCAAAAAGCGCATTACCAATAATTGAGGATTTTATATTAAAAATTGATTCGATTTGTTGTTGGAAAAAATTATAAAATTAATTTCATTGCCGACCATCATAGACAAAAACATAACAAAACAAAAAAAAAAACGCTTAATTTCTTTACTATGATCTAAATTAAAATACCGGATGAGTATAAAGTAGATATCGCTTCATTTAGTTGTTTTTTCCATTAAAATAATTCAAAAATTAATTTTCCATAAGACTGAGCTCTTTTATACACTTTGAAGGAATGTGATTTATATATTCGGTATCAATAAAAATACGTGTACTAAAAAACAATCATCTCGCATTGAATTAACACATGAAATCATATCTTCGTCGAGTGATTCAAAAGGGACGTCACAATTTTAAAAGCATATAACAATTTATTGAAATAACTTACAGATTCGGTTGTGGTCTCATTTAATAAAAATAAAAAAACAAAATCACATAAAGATTGTCAACCTTACATTCACTTTAATTCAACATGGCTTCTAATTTGTGATTTCATCCCACACTGTAGCCAGCAAGTCGAGCGTTACCTCTGCAGCTGCATGGTTAATTCTAAGTCTTTGCTCAATAAGATCAGCAAGCAAAAGCGGTACATAAACCCCATCTTTGATGAAATCTCTCAAGAAAAAATCTAGCGGGATCAAATCTGGACAGCGAGGTGGCCAAGCGATTGGACCTTCACGACCGATCCACCGAACTATAAATCGAGTATCAAGAAAATTCCAGATTTCTAGACGGTAGCAAGGTTGTGCCCCGTCTTGCTGTTAGTAATGGCGTCCATCTTGGTCATCATTGTCTAACTGAGGAATTAGAAAATTTTGAAGCATGTCCAGATAAACGATACCGTTTACGGTTGTCTCCTGATAGAAGAACGGGCCGTGCAGTTTTCTGTTTGCTTAGGACACAAAAGATATTGACATTGGGGCTTTTACAAGAATGTGTTACAAAGTTTCATGAGGGTTTTCGCTACCTCTTATTCGGCAGTTATTGGTGTTCACCTTGCCGCTGATGAGAAAGGTTGCCTCATCACTAGAAATCTATCTGCAATTCTATCCATTTCCACACAAATCTCCAGCCCAGGAACTTTGTCGTCATCGGTAATGCGTTGAATCACGGTTAATTTGTACGGCTTTAAATGTAATCGTTTACGTAATACGCGCCGAACAGTCGTTTATGGTATGCCAGTCTCATGTGACGCACATCGAGATGAATTCTTCGGATTACTTTCTCTTAGTTGTTCCACAGCACAGCTTCAGGGAGACGTGGGTTTCCTGGTGATTTTGTATGTTTAACAGAACAATGTGTCTCAACGAAGGTTTGATGCCAAGAGTAAATTGTACGCCTACTAGAAGACACCCTACCGTAATTTATGAAAAATAAGGTTGAACTGCAGTTGCTGACTCCAAATCATGAAACCAAAACACACAGCGAGCTCGTTTCCCCACCAGTAAATGTACCCGTTTCTAACAAATCTGGTGACAGCGCTGGCGGCCAAATTCGGTACTAATGAACTACGTAAGTTACAACTTGATTTGTTTTGCTATGACATGAGACCTCAACTAAACCTGTAAGTTATCTAAATAAATTTTTTTATGCTTTTAAAATTGGGAAGTCCTTTTCGAATTACCCTGGTATTATAATAATAAAATATAAATAATAATAACTTTAATTTTTCTTTTTAATTTACAAATAGATGTCCTGATATTCGCATTGAACATTTATTGTTTCCTACTGAGTTGGAACAATACAAATTATAATTTCTTTAGAAGTGGTACTTGAATTTCTAATTTTACAGTATCTGATTCATTTTTCTTACGGCTGTGATGTATAGAAATCGTGTGAGATATAAGTGGTAAAAGTCAAAGTTTCTGCCACTGAGGGTAATAATGTTTATATTACAATGAAACCCTCCAGTAAAAAAAAGTGAAGGTGGCACTTCTACGGCTGAATGTCACCTTATTTCGGAGAGCATGGCATGCTGATATGCAATCGTATAATCAGCTGTGTAAAGAAATCAATGGTAAACCACTTCATTCCTCACTACCTTAGTAAAGTTGGCGTTCTACATATGCTACTCCTGTGTGTTCCAATGCGTTTTAATACCCGTACTCTAGCTTCCACCTGTGTTTGTTATGGATACAGCATTTAACGTATATACGTGACATTTTTAAATTTTTACAACTGGAGTAACAATAGATACATCTTGGTACTGCTTTAGTGTAGGAAAAATCCTCCCTGAACTTTGTGTTACTTCGAATTCAGGTCTCATACCTTAATAACATATGGTATATTACAAAATAATTAGGATTTATCGATCCGTTTTTGTGTTTATTGCAGTGCAAAGCTACAAATATATACTATCACTTTTTTTCCAGTTTAATTTTTTTTTATCTTAAGCTATATTATTCGTTTTTTAGCCAGTTTTCAGTAAATCTTCACATTTTCGTGTATATTTTGAAACCACACCGTGAGAAACTGATAGAGGTGAATTAAAATCGGTTTTAATGAAAACATGTTTCCTCTGTTATTAACACACATAGCTGTTGGTTCTGTTGTGATAAATAGGTAAACGCTAATTGATTTTATAAAATTTCGGAAAAATGTTTCATTCTATTTTTATTATTTTACAGGAATGGCTCGAAAGAAGGGTGGCAGAATTAGAAGAAGCTTTAGAAGTGGAACGGAAAAATTTACAAAAAGAAAGATTAATATCGTCAAAATTACAAAGACAGTTGAATAGGGTGAGTGAATAAGAAATATTTTACTTTCATTATTATTATTATTATTATGTTTTAAATCCATAAATTTTGTTTCTATTGATGTTTCATTATATTTGAATTAATAGTACGTAAAGTTATTGCTGATTACAAAAATACCTAAATCATGACCAGTCGAACAGTAAAGATATTTCAATAATAAGTCAAATACAAAATTTAAAAATCCAAATTTTTTCTACGACTTACATATTTTTTGATTTGAAATTATTATTCTATTTTTAGTCAAGTAAATTTATTTACATTTACTCAAAATTAACGAATAGTATAATACTATTTTTTTAAAGCACTTTTTGGTTGTAGTGGTCTAACGTAGTGGAACTAACGTGTAAGTATAGTACTACTTTAAAGGTGATCACCTTAAAAAAATGAATGGATATACATTAATGAACTTTTGGAAAGCGGCGATAGTAGGGATAAATGTAGGTGTATTAATATTGTGTTAGAATATCGAGAATTAGTAACGAAGTATATTACTATTTGCTTAGTATTACTACTAGTAAGCGAAACCTACCCTTTCTCATAAAGTATCATTATTTGGCACAAGTCGCATTACCACTCTCCGCAGTAGCATTACTATAAAATAACTTTGACATATTATTTATATATATATATATATATATGTGTGTGTAGAATTGAAAGGTATTTTTATTTTATCACTGCAAACAAATTATACTATTTTCTGTTTAAATTTTTAAAACTTGAAAAATGTTCAATTAGGAGTACTCAAGGAATAGTTATATTTATATTTTTTTTTTTTATAAAAAGTAATGAACTATTTTTTTCCGTTAGGTTAGTTTAATTAATAAATAACTCGGTATTTATCTTTTCCCAAAAAGTTTATTTTAGATGCGATTATAAAGTTATATAACAGTGTATCAGATATGATAATGATTTTCAGTCATAATTAACTATTAAAAGTTCTTAAAATTCTGTTGTTTTAATTTCTTCTCTTTTATAATACTTTGACCAATGCTTTATTAATATTTGATTTGTTAATATTATACATATGCGTATAATCCTGCACGCTTTACATTTATTTAAGTGATGTTTTATAAATTGTTAGTGAAGATTTATTTGTGCAATATTTTGTTAGTCTTGTATTTTAAGATTTAGCTTTTACGATAAATTATTCGAACATGATGCTTTCTATTTAGTCCATCGGGCAGTTCTTCTCATTAGATTAGATAGACTACACCGGTTCATAGCATATTTGCATCCTCAGAATGGATACGCATATTGAATTCAAACTGTGGTAGATAGGAAAATTGGTAGGTAGTAGATGATAGATGGTGAACTACTAGTGGAATAACATTTGAACGAAATTAAAACCCTGAAAAGAATTCTTTACTTTTTGTACAATTCTTTAGGAAATAGGGTAATTTTTACGATAATCTGCTGAATTATTACTAAAAAAAAAATTGTTTTCCTTCCAGAAACTTAAGAAACATTCGAGATTATGATACTAGAGGTTCGGTCTTATCTGTCCATATAGTTCTGTGGCGTATCCAGGTGAATTAAAAATCCAGATATCCACTAGAGGGT
This sequence comes from Lycorma delicatula, assembly GCF_047948215.1. Taxonomy (NCBI): domain Eukaryota; kingdom Metazoa; phylum Arthropoda; class Insecta; order Hemiptera; family Fulgoridae; genus Lycorma; species Lycorma delicatula. Next base: position 152,056,791 of record NC_134458.1, read on the forward strand.
ATATATAATACCGTAGATCCTCAAAAATACCAGTTTATAGACTTAAGTAAACGTATTTAAGAAGCAAATAATAAAATTTTGTTCTGATATTACAATTTAAAACTAATGAATGTAAATTGAAAAATAGTTATATTAAAATGTTACACTTTGTTTCGCGTACGTAATATTTATATTATTTTGTTGTATATTTTCATCTCGTAGCTGTTGGATTTCTCAATTTATTCCATATTGTATCATAGTAATAATAATAATAACCTAACTGCAAGAATAGTAGTAATTTTAATCTTCTTACAGATTGTCTTTTTAATAAGCTACTCTACGAACAAAAGTTATTAACAGTGTTACAGTAATAACTAATTTAAAATTACATCACTCGTTTTTGTTGTCGTCATCGTCGCCTCTTGTATTGAAAATAACGTAGTTCAGTTATGAGTCAAGATGATAATATTTTTCAATCTTATGTTATCTTGAACCTATGTGTCAATATTTCTCCCTATTAATATAACGGAAAGCTATTATATTTAGATGGAAATTTCTTCTTAAAATATTACTTTCTTCGAATAATTATAATTGCTTCATTTACTGTACGATGTGAACAGATTTTATATCATCTCGGCGTTTAATAGTAATTAAATTTTAATTATAATATAACTGTTACGTAATTAAGACGTTAATTATTTATTGAATGTCGATAAAATGAGAAGAAAGCATACAATATTTCACAATTTAACAAACCGGAAGCCATAATTTTTAATTATTATGATTTTTTTCCTTTTTCCATTAATTGATTTTTTAAAATTAATAAACTGATTATTTTAATTTTTTTTAAATTGTTTTTAACCACAAATGAAGAATTTAGAAATGTTTTCGTGACATGTGTTACTCGGCATTATTTTCGAAAAATAATTAATTAAGTTTTAAAAAAAGCAAAGATTTACGTAATTATTTTAGAATTATACCTAGTGTTGGCTAAACTTATTAACGGATTAATTCATAGCACAGAACAAATAAAAAAATATTCTAATGGATATGTCCCTACCCGGCTTCATTTTTCCTCATTACTATTCTTTTTTTGTCGCTATTTTTGTGGTTTTCCATAAAAATGTGGACCTTAAGATCAGATTGAAATGTTTTAATAAAATTGGTATATTATTAATGTTGGTGTAATTGATGGTTTGTAAACCGTAAATTTCAATATATATCTTGAATTTTTATATTAATTAAAATACTTTGGTTCAGAATATTGCCTCATTTACTTGATTTACTTTGATTGTCAATTGAAAATTACACATACAATTTTATTCAACATATTTATCCTTGACGCAGCTAGCAAAAGAAGCCTTGAGCGCTAGCCGCGAGTTCATATCATAATAACAGGTTGATTATTAAAAAGAATTATTTAAAAATACAAAATTTAACAAAAAAAAAATACATGATTTTTTTAACATGATAAAAAAACAAAAAAATTTAAATTGAAAAATTAAGTTAAATAAAATAAACTTAAAAGAATAAATACATAGAACCAGAATGTAAATTATTTAAATTGACATTGAAATAAAAAAAAATATATAATATAATAAATTCATGATCTAAAGAATGAGAGAAAAAGAAATTTCATAATGGACAAAAAACTAATACATGTAACATATGATAAGACAACAAGAAATATTCCTAAGACAACTGAATACTATTACGAATTTATACGTCCTTAGCATTCACTTACACATTCACAGTTTTATAAATGTTGATCTTTTAATGTAACGTAGAATATTAATTTATTTTGTTGTATGCTAATCATTATAATATTATGTTAAATTTATTATTATTAGTGTGGATTATTTTTGTATTTCAATTTGGCAATTAAAATTTATATTGCGTTTCACCCATTCATCTATTTCTTTGATTAGATTACTTTTTATTATTTGGACGTTAAAAAGAATCGGGACTTTGTTAGAAATATACTGGAGTAACAGGAAAATTGACGTTTGTAAACAATTAATTTTGAAAATAATGTGGTATAATTATTTGTTAACTGCTGAACGATTATTGTACGGTGTATTTTTAAATGCAAAATGATTTATCTGTAGTATTATTTTCTTGATATATATTTGTCTCAAAGTAGGTGCTTTAAATTCTTCAGATAAGCGTATACCGGGATATAACCTTGGTCTACCGAGAATTGCTCTAATTAAATATTTCTGTAGAATATATATTTTATTAAGATGGGTATAATAATATTTATTTTATTTATTCCATTAATCATTTTTTATATTTAAATTTAAATTCTTAAGCTTCCAGAATATTAAACTTTTCAGAATATCCTTTTACATATTGTTTTTATTATTAGTTGAATAAATATTATCTGTTTTAAATAAACAAGATCATTCATATAAATTTGAACATTCCTCTATTTAAGAGAAATTAACCGTTTTTTCAAAAGTTATTTATTTCGTTTTGAAATACATTCTATTATCTTTACTATCGACTTACTGGATATCAATGCCACATTTCGACTATTGAAACGTATTAACAGCCTACAGAGATCCTTCAGTATTTCTTAAAACACCTGTACATGTTAAATTTCATTATCTTTAAAAAATTGTGGCTACTCCACAAAATAATGTTTACCTACACCCAGTTCATAATAATATTATTATTATTATTACTAATACTTATCCATTCTCACTTGTGTTAAAAAAAGTTGAAACAACCTTTTCAATGTTTTTTTTTTTTATTATATATAAATGAGACAGTAATTCAATAAAATTTTGACTCGTTCATTTAAATTTTATTTACTATTTATTTCTTCATTCCTGTTAGTAGTAAATAATTTTTTACGGAGCGGCCTCTTGAGATGGTATCATGTGTTTGTTATTTGTACGATTATCTTATTTTCGCACTGATCATTGGCTAAATAGATTGTAGATCTTTTCAGAATGTTAATACACATTTAAATAAACTGTAAAAGTTAAAATAAACGTTAAAAACGTTAAGCAAAGTAATGAATAACTTTATAAGAAAATAAATACAAAAGTGTAATGATTAAATAATAAAATTTGAATAAGAAGATTTGAAGGGAGGGCAAAATGTGTAAATATTTTGACAAGGGAGTAGTAAAAAGTTATATATAGAGGGAACTATTATATGATATTCGTATTCTATAACGTATGTATAACTTTGTTTTATATACATATGTATATATATACAAGATGTTATTAAACAATGACCCATCAGAATATTGTGTGTACTGCTGTGCTAACATTGATATCGGCTAACATCCCTTGCATTCAACTATGATGCGGCACCAATCACTTTCTCCCAGTCCGTTATTCCTCCTACCTCTTTCATCATAACTATAATCACGCACCCCACCCTAAATTTCCTCTTCTTCACTCCACTACCCCCTTTTCAGCCAATTTATATCACTTTCGCTCTCTCTATAACCACATACCCAATCAGGCAGGTGGATTGAATACACTTACGTTGTATAATAGTACAAATTACACTATATCCGATATCGGAATTAAATTTAAGACCGGTTTAACTAAGCCTTACTCGACCTAAGCTAATATATTCAAACATTGAGATGTTGTTAGTGATTAAGCGTCAATAATTACATCTAATAGTGTATTAAACGGGGTAAATGTATGCGTATTTTATTTATACTTAGATTCATGTATTTATACAGGATGGTAAAAGATAGATTACTGAAATATTTATTTAAATATTATGCTTAAAATATTAAATTATAAACGAAAATTTAATTCTAAATTTTTCCAAACATCCCAATAAAATGTTCATTTCAGAAAAAAATACATTTAAACTTTAATTTCTCAAAATTTTCATTATTTGATTTGTATATTCGTCGTCGCAAATTACTCGTTTAACAGCTGATTTTCGAAGTCGAAAGTTCTCAGGTTTGAATCTAGTAAATTTTGATTGCTTTTGTACGGATCTGATTACTAGACAGTGGATACCGGTGTACTTTGGTGGTTGGGGTTTAATTAACCACGCATCTAACGAGCGGTCGGCCTGAGTCTGTACATGTACTTTGTTTACATGTCATAGGTGTCATTCTCATCTCATTTGGCCGGAGGGTTTTTTATTGTTCATTAGTTGAACAGATTGCAACGTTCACCTTAGAAAATAAATTTGAATAGAAGAAATATTTTGGTAAAAAAATCATACGAAGTAGAATTTTTTTAAGAAACTATTCTTTTTTTTGTACACTTCTGCCAATATTTTTCGTATTATTTTTGCATTTTACTCGAAAATCTACGACAAGAAAACTTTTACGACAAAAAAAATGAAAGCGTAATTAATTTAATATAATATCTATTATGATATAAATTATCCTAATTATAATCACATGTACTTAATTTTAGAATTAGTAATAGAGTATTTTTAAAAGTTTAAGAAAAAAAGTTTTTTTCTTCCACAACTAGTGTATTTACACTGGGCTCCTTAAGTGGAACCATAAGTAAATCGTTTGATAAGCACATGATTAGTGGGGTTTTTAAAGGAACTCCCATAAGTCAGTAGTATATAACAAAAGTTATCCATAGCAATGTTCTTAAAGTTTATTAATGCCTCCCCTTCATATTGCATAAGAACGAACAATAAAGAAATAATAATAATAATAGATAAACATATAAATATTCAATAAAAACAAACAAATAATCAAGCGACAGGGAGTAGATAGACACATAACAATGTAGAAATTGACCAGGACAGAAAAACTTGTAAATTAGATAAATAAACTTAATCAGAGTTATAAACAAAAAAAAAGAAGTAAGGTAGTAAAATAATATCACCAGATTTGGCGATAATAAGTGCAAACTATCATTCAGTAGCTCCTGATTCAAGCACATGGAGATGCTTCAATCTTCGAACGTCCCCCAACAGTTATCAAATGGATTGATATGATTTTCTAGACGTTGTTGATATTTAACCCTGTGCTGTCTCACAATCTCACAGCTCGAAAGCTCTAGATATTTTTTTAAGAAAATTTCTTCTTTGAATAATTATTAAATTTTCAAATGTTTAATTGCTGCTGCAGGATAGCTGTAAGAGGAATGCAAAGCGATCGGTTAAAATGTTGGGTATAGGGATTTTTCCCAAATTTTTCAAGACGTTTCAAAATCCCTCTTAACAATAAAAAAATATAAAATTAAATTAAAAATTAAAAATTAATTAAAAAATAGAAATTTACGGAAGATGTATTTACGTGTTTAGATCTCTATTTTTAATAATACCTCCGAACTTACCCAACAT